>NC_090743.1:28019980-28132480 GCF_036898095.1 Palaemon carinicauda
TTCATACAGTTAATGAGAAGGGGTGTGTGTGTGTGTGTGTGTGTGTGTGTGTGTGTGTGTGTGTGTGTGTGTGTGTGTGTGTGTGTGTGTGTGTGGTTCAGACGGATTAAGTGGGTTGCTTGATGGAACAGCCAAAAGTAAGAGATTTAATATTTTTAATGAAAAGTTGAAAAAGTTAACTTGACAGTGATTTAATATTTCTTTATAACTCCAGGAAACAAGTCATAAAATTCCGTTGGAAAACGATGTTAGAAAGAATCCCTCGAGATGAGAATTTTGAAGTATTAAGAGCTTAAAATGATTACAGTGATATGAGTAGTATTTGCAGTATTAATTTTATCATCATCATTACAAGTATTAGCAATTGCTCAGTCAGATACATTTATATCAATTTTTGCTTTTGCTTTACCGCTCATGAATGACAGAGGCAATGGACTGTGACATTGCCCTAGCAAGCAGGACAATGCCTTAAGAGACAGACAATATATACATATGATCAGCACCTAAGCCCCTCTCTATTCATACTAAGACCAGGGAGGGCCAGGCAATGGTGCTGATAACTCAGTAGGTAGACCTATAGGCTCTCCCAAACACCCCATCCTTACCTCACAAGGATGGCGAGGTTGCACTGACCAAAGCAACTAAAGAGTTTAAGTGGGACACGAACCCAAGTCTGACAATCATAAGTCAGGGACGTTATTACATAGGCCACCACAACCCTCAATTAAGTGTTTTTTTTAATGAAAGTACTACGATGCATAAAGATCTAATGCGGTGAATCTTTATTAGGCGCGAGAAAAATCTATTGCAATGTAGGAAATCTATAAAAAGTCGAAAAGGAACAAGATCGTGTATATATGAAAGTTGGAGCGGAAATCACGTCACCATAATGATCCGCAAATCAGAAATTATGTTACATTTTAGAAAATAAGGGATTCTTTGTGAAAGTGTTTTTATCGAGCGAATAGGAATAATCTTAGTAACATCCCGTGAAATTATGTTAACAAAGTTCTTCTATTACAAAGATCCTTACGAGTAATTTGACGCTGAGGTTTCATGATGCAAGACGTGACACTTGAGCTGTAAGGTGTACCCAAAGGGGGGGGGGGGGGGGGGGGGGAGTTATAAAGGTTAGTTCCGGTTAACAGAAGACATACCTTTCTGGAATCTCAACTAAACAACGTCCTCCGAAAAGCAAGTAAAAGCTAAGTTTCCCTTAGGTTCTGATACCTTTATTCTCTTCAACATCTCTGATCTTAATGATAATAACTACACTGTGTTGTGGTGGCCTATGTGGTAATGCCCGGGACTGTAAATCGCCAGACTGGGGTTCGAGTCCTGCTGAAACTCGTTAGTTCCTTTAGTGGCTGCAACCTCACCATCATTCTGAGCTAAGTATGGGGGGGGGGGTACTTATAGGTCTACCTGCGGAGTCATCTGGCCCTACCTGGTCCCAGCTTGGATGAAGAGAGGGTTTGGGCGCTAATCATATGTATATATGGTCAGTCCTTTAAGGGCATTGTCCTAGTTGCTAGGGAAATGTCACTGTCCCTTACCTCGGGTATTCCCGAGTGGCCTTTAATACTTTAAGATGTTCTTAAGGAACAGCAGAGATAACAACATTTTAAGCCTAGTGCAATTTTGTGTTTGAATTACTTACACAAAACGAAGTGTTAATAACTGTTAAAGGCTAGTGCAATTTTGTTTGAATTGTTACCACGAAATGAAGTTTTAATAACTGTCTTAGTGAAATTTTGTGTTTTAATTGCTTTAACGAAATCAAGTGTTAAGAACTCTGTGTAATGGCTGTATAATCATTGGGTCTAACTTTCTAAACTATAATTTAAAATATCTTTCTACTAACGATATGAAGCGTTACTAAAACTATTCATAGGAACCAACTGTATCATTTGGACCCGTGCTCTGCCTGCAGCAGCACATGCGAGTCTTTTGATTTTCTTTAATAGAAAATCATACTTTATTATTTATCACAATTTAGCAAAGGCGAGTGTGGATGTAGATTAAAATAATGTGATCAGGTAATTTGTTGAATGAAACTCCTGCAGACCTAGAATATGCTGATGATGCTGTCCTTGTTAGCAGAACACCACAGGATTTGAAATGCTTGCTTACCAGAATGCATGAAATATCACACGAGGCTGGGCTGACGATAAATAGAAGAAAGCCAGGGGTGATGAGAACGGAGTATGCAATGAAAGTTGAAATATTATTGGAAGGAAAAAGGATTAATGAGGTAGAAGTATTTAGGAACTATGATCTCCAATACAGGGTCTTTAGAATTAGAGTTTAGTGAAAGACAGAAAAAAGCAAATCAGACAATGGCTAGGTTTAGTAAAATTTGGGAATCAAATAACCTAAAATTAACTATAAAAATTAGACTACGGTATATATCAGTTTAGTGAGATCGGTGTTACTCTATGGACATGAGTCATGGTATGACAATGAAACTATCTCCAATAGATTTAGTAGATTTGAGAACAAGGCCCTCAGAAGGATATTAGGAGTTAAATGGCAGGACAGGATTAGAAATGAAACTATAAGAGAGATTACTCGAGTGTCATATGTGAATGAGATCATGATAAGGAGTAGATGGAGATGGTTTAGGCATGCTCTCCGCACTCCCCAGGAGGGATTAGTTCACCACAAGGCACTAGAATAGTTGGAAGAGCCAGGCCTAAATGACTGAGGACTAAGAGCGAAGTACATGATGATGAATGGAGAATTATTGAATTAAAACCTCAAGATAGAGACGACTGGCGAAATCTAACCGAGGCCATTTGCATCAATAGGCGTAGGAGGAGATGATGATGATGAAACTCACGCTTTACACCGCTTTATACGTAATAAGTGATATTTTTTTAAGAATTGTATATTCTCACTAAATCTTTAATAAAATTATATTTTTGTAAACCATCCATATCATTTAGCCTTTTGTCATATTTTGTATATAAATCTGTTACCACCTCGAGCCCAATCACAAATACCCTTAAAAGTATTCAAGTCATAGCCCTGAAAGAACAATAAGTTAAAGAGCTTCAGATAATTGATTTTCATGACTGACAATCTGAACTTTTTAAACAAAAATCCTAACAAACATCACTTTCCAAAATGAATCTAAACTTCTCAAACTAGAAAAAAGTCATCGTTCCCTCTTGCCCTTCGTCATGAATTTTTCAAATTAAATCCGTCCACCTCCCCACATAAGGCAACAGGACGATCTTTGGAAAAATCGTTTCCTTAGCCCTAATTAAGGAACTTTCATCTCGGAAGACAACGTCGAGAACAACACGCAAGGAGCTAACACCTCTCGCCTCCTCTATGCCAGAAAAGAAAGTTTCGCCCTGAATGGAGAATCACTTAGGAGAATCATTACGTTACTTTGTCCCAAAAGTTTCGGCTCTGCAATTGAATATTCATTGGTTTCTCTCTCTCTCTCTCTCTCTCTCTCTCTCTCTCTCTCTCTCTCTCTCTCTCTCTGTCTCTCTCTCTCTCTCTCTCTCTCTCTCTCTCTCTCTCTCTCTCTCTCTCTCAGAATTCACCTTCTCACGTATTCATTTCCAATATGCATTACACACGTGGAAGCACTGTGGCTTACATAATATAATATAAATATATATATATATATATATATATATATATATATATATATATATATATATATATATAGATAGATAGATAGATAGATACCTTACAATATCTTCACTGCTGTTCATATCAGTTGAAGACTTCTTAATGCCCACAAAATAATCCTCACACATAATTCTATTGAAGGATTACCCTAAGAATGTAAACAGTAAAACTAAAACCTATTTTGTAAATGTTCGGTGGAAATAACTAATACCAAGGTCAATATTTTGCAGTGACAATCGAAAATATGTCACGTGATTTCACGAAGATGCTTAAACATACATTGAGATAGTATGTATCTAATTGACAAACATATAAAATTCCGCATCAGGGAACTTTATTGGTTCAGGTGCACCAGTGTGGAGCAGATCATTGCACGCCGTGAAAATGGACTCTATGCTCAACAAGGCATGCAGTCATCCCAAGGAAACTACGTCCCACCCCAACCAAAAACCTCTACAAACTTACTGGTATTGCCCACCCCATCCAAGAAATCAGAAGGCATACAACAACAAAAACTAAAAAGAGCAAACATATCTTGGACTCGGGACACCCATTACATCTTCACCTGGCAGTTCCAAGTAGACTCAAGTCAAGGAATGCCTTTACCACTGTTGAGGGAATGCCAGTCTAAATACCATCGCAGAGTGATAGAATGGAGTCTTGACAGCAGACTACCCCCTCAACAACGCAGTGCAGGACACCACTGAAGAAATTGCTGATAGGGCACTGTAAAACCTGGTTAAAAGGGGTCTTAAAACTGACCCCGCGCAAATGTGGAGAAACTCATATTCTTCGTCATGCCTAATATCTCATAATTTGGGCAACTTTGACTTAGTAATTGTCAATGAGGAATGCTTCAATGGTTGGCTGTTTGGTGTAATAGGGTAGTAGGTTGGCCAAGGCACCAGCCACCCGTTGAAATACTACCACTAAAAAGTTATTGGGTCCTTTGACTGGCTAGACAGTACTACAATGGATCCCTTTCTCTGGTTACGGCTCATTACATCTTTTCCGACACGTACAGAGAATAGTCTGGCCTATTCTTTACACATTCTCTTCTTTCCGCATACACTTGACAATACTGAGATTGCTAAACAATTCTTCTTCTCTCAAGAGGTTGACTATTGCACTGTAATTGTTCAGTGGCTACTTTCCTCTTGGTAAGAGTAGGAGAGACTCTTTAGCAGCTCTTCTAAGAGAAGGACACTCCAAACTTAAACCATTGTTCTCAAGTCTTAGGTAGTGCCATATCCTCTGTACCATGGTCTTCCACTGTCTTGGGTTAGAGTTCTCTTTCTTGAGGATAGATTCAAGCACACTATTCTATCTTGTTTCTCCTCTTATTATTATGAAGTTTTTATAATTTATATATGAAAGATTTATTTTAAAGTTATTATTGTTCTTAAACTTATCGTAGTTTTTCTTATTTCCTTTCCTCACTAGGCTACTTTCCCTGTTGTAATAATAATAGTAAGTAATAATAATAATAATATGGTGATTTATTAAGGTACACTGAAGAAATGAAACATACGAAGACATGTATTAAGACTACTAATGCTAAAAGGGAAATACCGAAAAATGGCCATTAATAATTTTAAACTTTCAGGAGACTTCACAATTTAAATTTCCATCCAAACAATACTTTCTATTGATCGTAACGCTTACCAAATAGACAATTTCGAATAATCTAAAATTTGCCATCTTGTGTATGTGTGTGTCTAGCACAAATTTTACAACACATTCATGAGCATAGCAAGTACAAAGGTAATGTTAATGGAGTCTTATCAAGAGAGTTTCCAGTGAACAGCGGAGTACTCCAAGGGAATGTGTCGTCACCTATGTTATTTATCCTACTCATAGACTTTGTAATGTGTAGACAGTCAGAGATGGTGAAGGATTGGACTGGATTGGTGATAGGAATTTAGCAGACCTAGAGTATGCTGATGATGCTGTCCTTCTTAGAAGAACACCACACGATTTGCAATGCTTGCTTACCAGAATGCATGAAATATCACAAGAGGTGGGGCTAAAGATAAATAGAAGAAAGACAGAGAGGATGAGAACTGAGTATGTAGTGGAAGATGAAATATCATTGGAAGGAGAAAGGATTAATGAGGTAGAATCATTTAAGTATTTAGGAACAATGATCTCCAATACAGGGTCTTTAGAATTAGAGTTTAGTGAAAGATTGAAAAAAGCAAATCAGACAATGGCTAGGTTAAGTAAAATTTGGAAATCAAATCGCTTAAAATTTCATATAGACATCAGACTATATATCAGTTTAGTGAGATCGGTGTTACTCTACGGACATGAGTCATGATATGACAATGAAACAATCTCTAATAGATTTAGTAGATTTGAGAATAAAGCCCTCAGAAGGATATTGGGAGTTAAATGGCAGGACAGAATTAGAAAGGAAACTATAAGAGAGATTACTCGAGTACCATATATGGATGAGATCATGATGAGGGTTAGATGGAGATGGTTTGGGTATGCTCTTCGCACTCCCCAAGAGAGATTAGTTCACCAAACGTTTAACTGAGCTCCACAAGGCACTAGGAGAATTCGAAGACCCAGGCCTACATGACTTAGGATTATAAAGCGCGAAGTAGGAGATGATGAGTGGAGAAGTAGTGAATTAAAAGCTCAAGACAGAGACGACTGGTGAAATCTAACCGAGGCCCTTTGCGTCAATAGGCGTAGGAGGAGGAGATGATGACTTGGCAGAACAACTACACTGAAAATCTAAACAAAATTAAAGACTGCATTCGTTAGAATGCCAAAAATTCCATTGGATTTGTTTGCCATTCAATCTGAAGGATTCTACAGGGGATTTGTTTAAAATGCCTCAAACCATAACTTAATTCGCTGTCTCAACAAATTATGAGCTACATAACTTACCACACCCGACTTATTCCATTTACCTAAACATCATTGATAAAACTTTAAGCCTCTTGGAAGCCGGAAAAGGCTAAAGCGGATGTTTGAAAGGTCATATAACATGTATTTATAACCTGAAAATAAAAATTCAGTATTCAACTTACGACATTCTGATTTCTTCCTTAGTTTTTGCGACATAAATGCAGGGGAAAGGTCTAGGATCCCTACTTTTCACAAAACTTCAATTCACTCCACATGACCAAACCATCCGAAAATAGTAACTAATGAATCTGAATGTATTGGAAAATTTAACACCTTGTGAGCTAACACACGATCATCTCACATATGTAATTTAACTGCTAAAGTAATTCTAAAGATACCAAATCTCCCCGATTGGGCTACCTAAGGAATCATCAAACTTCTTTGTAGTGAAATATTGATTACCCTTTGATCTTGTCACCATCCACCTTCATTTTATAATTTTGTCAGTGAATTGCAAAAAAACTAACGCTTGGGACCAATTGTAAAGACTTGAACTTTTTCATTAAATAATCTCAAATAATTGTATTTGCATTTAAACTTGAGACTTTGAGGGGGGGGGGGAAGAAAGAGAGGCTCACGTCTTTCCTTAGAAGAGTTATTCCCACGACAGCCGAAATACAATTTTAAAAGAAAAACAAGGCGCTGGTATAAATAAAAAAAATAAAAGTGACAATCATCAAGTGATTACTTATAATAACAAATAAAAAAAAATAATGAGTCATTACTGGCATCTAAATCATAGGCGAATTCATTATTTCGTTTGACTATCTACATTAACTTCAATTTCATAACAAAAGTCCTGCTGCTATCCCTATTCTAAGCAAATTACTCTATATGTTTATATGGGTGAAAGAATACATATATATATACATATATATACATACATATATATATATATATATATATATATATATATATATATATATATATTTATATATATATATATATATATATATAATATATATATATATATATTAAGAATTAAAGGCAAATAAAATTAATCAAGAGGAAGAACAGAGGACGCTGTAGCGGGCAGAGCCGAAATGGCGGGAGCCACGTCGTAGGTACCTGGATGCAATACTTCCACCGGACTCCGGGCATCATGGGAGGAGGAGAAGATCCCACAGAAGTGTGCAGCACCGAAGCGGCGAGAGCAGTGTCGCTTCTGCCAGGCTCCGGCGGTCACGGGAGGAGGCACTTATAAGGGCACAACTGGGGGCCCATGGCTACCGGGGCAGCTGAAACTCATTGGTGATGACTGCGGCTGACTAGCGACCTGGGAGTCCTGCCCCTGCAGCTTCCATTCGCATGATGCTTCTTGCTCAGGAAGACAACATCAAACGAAGGTGACCTGGGGTGCTTCCTCTTCCTGCCACGGTCCTCCATGCCCTCCTGTCGAGGGAAACAGTGAGAGACCCTGGTTCCGCTGTAGATGACTTCTTGGAGGGCGGCCAGAGCCGGCTGCTTGTCCCTCTGGGGAGACATGACGGGTGTCCAGTTGGTGCCTGACCAAGAGCCCTGTGCCAGCCTGGAGAACTAAGGACGTTCCCACTAAGCAAAGGCAGCCTTATGGTGGCTTGGTGGCTGGGGCACCCATATGGTCCAGCGACGACTACAATGGCTGTGACAATGGCGGGCAGGGCAGAACACACAAGGTCCGTAGCTGAAAAAGAGGAATAGCTCTTCCATCTCTTCTTGATACCTGCACCCTCGGAATGTGTGGTAGCAACTCCGGCTCCCCTTAAGGTGGGTGCCCCATCTTTGGAAGGCGGCATAGACAGCTGGGCTCCAATATCAGGGGGAAGGTTGCAGGGGAGAACCACCGAGCGGCTGGTCCTCCTCGGGAGAGGAGACCCGACAGGGGATACGAGGGGCATCAGACTATGATGAGGGAAGCTGATCTGAAGAGCCCATTATCATTTGGATACGTTGCTGGGCACTCGCTTTGTCCGAGGACATGAGTGAGGGCCTCTGAGATATCACTGCGTGAGGTGGATTGTCCAGTGGTAGGGAGGTAGTGGCTTCGTCCCACTTTTCCTCGACAACCTGAGCGGTTCCGTCCCACTTCTCCTCGAAGACCTGAGTGGTTCCGTCCCATAGCAGAAACCACTTGGGCCAAAGCCGACATCACCTTCCGCAGCACGTCACACTGCACCGGAACATCTGGAATGATTGGTACAGGGACAAAAGGAACATCAGGCTCAGCAACGGGCTGCGACCCGGTATTAACTCACCTTGGCCTTGACTCTGGGGAGGGACAGGGGAAAATTTAGGAGAACTTAGAGAAAAGACTTCTCTTGGAAGGAGAACC
Source organism: Palaemon carinicauda (assembly GCF_036898095.1). Classification (NCBI taxonomy): domain Eukaryota; kingdom Metazoa; phylum Arthropoda; class Malacostraca; order Decapoda; family Palaemonidae; genus Palaemon; species Palaemon carinicauda. Next base: position 28,028,865 of record NC_090743.1, read on the forward strand.
GTCCTTCTTTGTCTTCTTTTTCTTTCCGCTCCCTTCTGTGTGGTACAAGAGAGTGCCCCACACTTTTAACTAAGCCCATGCCGTTCGGCTTCCATCAAGTGAGGAACGCAAAAGTACCCACGAACAGAAAATGCAAATACTTGTGAAACGTTGGTTGGACTAGCGAAACATTGACCGCACAGGGCAACAACCAGAAGTTGAACGGCGTCCTGTGGTCTCTCACGGTCGGAGTTGACCTTTAGTCATTTCCCTCCGCCTTAGTGGGTAGAAGTTGGAGGAGGCCCATCCAGATTTTTCAAATCGTGACTGGGAGATTTCCAGAACATCCTAAGAATGAAGTTCATCGTAAGTACACCGCAGACTGGGGTTATCCCAGGTGACCATGTAGCCCCCCAACACAGACTGCTATGTATGGACTTAGGCCTAAAAAGGGAAAGAAAAGCTAAAGCTAAAGGGATAAGGAAAATTAAGTGGTACAAACTAGTGAGGGAAGGAGATAAAATGAGAGAGTTTAAGAAAAGGGTTTTGGAGGATATTGATATAGGAATTGAAGATGTTCAAGAATGGTGGACACGAAATGCAGCAGTAATGAGAAGGCATGGAAAGGAGTTGCTAGGAGAGACATCTGGTATCATATGGGAAGATAAGGAGAGTTGGTGGTGGAGTGAAGAAATTGAGAAAGTTGTAAAAGATAAGAAGGAGGCAAAGAAGAGATGGGAAGAGTCACAGTCAGGGGATGACAGAGAGAGGCTCAGAGAGAAAAACAAGGTGGTGAAGAAGGTAGTAGCCCAAGCTAAAGCTAAGGCATATGATGATGTGTATAATGAGCTGGGGACAAAGGAAGGATTAAACAAGATGATCAAGCTATCAAAGACTAGAAATAAGAGCACCAAAGATATTACACACATCAAACAAATTAAAGATCAAGATGGTGTAGTACTTAGAAAGGAGGAAGACATTGTAAAGAGATGGAAAGAATATTTTGAACAGCTGTTAAATGAAGAAAATGATAGATTACTAAGAGAGGATGGACAGGCGAACTTTGGCATGGTAATAAGTTTCTCTAGGCAAGAGGTAATAAATGCACTGAGGAAGATGAAGAATGGGAAGGCAACTGGGCCAGACATGATTCCTGTGGAGGCATGGAAAGCATTAGGGGATGAAGGAGTAGATATACTGTATGACCTCATGATAAAGATTTTTGAGCAGGAAAAGATACCAAATGAGTGGCGAGGGAGTATATTGATCCCAATCTTCAAAGGGAAAGGTGATGTCCAAGAGTGTGGGAATTACAGAGGTATTAAATTGATGTCCCACACTTTGAAGATACTGGAAAGGATGATAGATGCCAGACTAAGAGAAGAAGTAGAAATAGGTAAAGAGCAGATGGGATTCATGAAGGGTAGGGGAACAACAGATGGTGTATTTTGTCTGAGGCAACTAATGGAGAAATTCCGGGAAAAGCAAAGAGACCTGCATGTGGTATTCATTGACCTTGAAAAGGCTTATGACCGAGTCCCAAGACAAGAGGTGTGGAGGAGTCTGAGGGAGAGGAGGGTGCCAGAGAAGTACGTTCGACTGATACAAGAGATGTACCGTAATGTATTTACTAGAGTGAGGAGCAGTACTGGGGAGACAGAGGGCTTTGAGGTGAGAGTAGGATTACACCAAGGGTCAGCTCTGAGCCCATTTATCTTTAACATAGTGATGGACGTTTTAATAGAAGAGGTAAGGGAGGCAGTACCATGGAACATATTGTATGCAGATGATATTGTTCTGTGCACAGAGAGCAGGGAAGATCTGGAAATGAAATTGGAAAGATGGAGGCAAGTACTGGAGGACAGAGGAATGAGAATAAGTAGATCTAAGACAGAATATATGTGTACCACCAGTGAGGGGGATGATAGAGAAAGTATTCAGCTTAGGGGAGAACAGATAAAGAGAGTTGATAAGTTTAAGTATTTGGGATCATTTGTCAATGTTGGAGGAGGTATGGAAGATGAAGTTAAACATCGGGTACAGGCAGGCTGGAACAACTGGAGAGCAGCCTCAGGAGTTCTTTGCGACAAAAGAATACCACTGAGATTGAAAGGAAAATTTCATAAGACAGTGGTAAGAACAGCAATGCTGTATGGAACAGAAACAGCAAGCATGAGGAAGACAGAGGAGAAGAAGATGGATGTGGCAGAAATGAGAATGCTTAGGTGGATGTCTGGGGTGACAAGAGAGGATCGGATAAGAAATGACTACATAAGGGGGTCGACAAAGGTGGTGGAAATATCAAAGAAAGTGCAGGAAGGGAGGCTGAGATGGTATGGACACCTGATGAGGAGAGATGAGGACCACGTTGGGAGACATACTATGGAGATGGAGGTTCAAGGAAGAAGAAGAAGAGGGAGACCAAGAAAGAGATGGAGGGACTGTGTCAGAGGAGATTTACAGGAGAAAGGGATTGATGAGGCAGAAGCGCAGGATAGAAAAAGATGGAAACGGCTCATCCGCAACGGCGACCCCATATAACAAATGGGAACCAGCTGGGAAGAAGAAGTAAGTACACCGCATCAGAAGAAACAATTCTTAATTATTTACTTATATGAGTCAAGCGGTATTTGTTTTGCGTACAATTGATTTATCCACATTTCAACGCTAAAAAAAGGAACTTAACAATGATATGTCATTTTGTCTTTAGATTTCCTGGATCTGTCTGCCAGACACAATATCTAAAGCCTGCAATACCTTCAAGAGAATTTGGAATGGAACAGTTTCAAGAAGACCAGTGTGGAACCTAAAAGATTATCCTTCACGCAGACCCTCTAAAAGCAACATCGGTGCCACTTTGGAACCTTTAAAATGGGTCACTTCGCTTTCTTCTACTTAAGGTAATTCCCAAAAACAGTCTTTATTTATTTCCTTCATTCTTGAACCACATCTAACATCATATAAAAAAAGGAAATGAAGTAAGCGTCTGTTCATTGGATGGACTTAGGCATGTAGGTTTCATAATCGGCACTGGGTCCTGTGAGGTCATTCGGCAACCAAGTGCTTCTGGGGGGAAAACACTGTAGTTACACTATAAAGTCAAAGATGTGGAAGAAAAGAAGCAGTAACGACAGTAAAGGGCAGAAGGAAAGCAGTAAAACCCCTCAAGTTACGCTACAGTGTACCGCGTAAGATGCACTGACGGCAATAACAACGCCCCCCTCCCCACTTACGTCTGATCAATATTCAATTAGACGTCAACCAAGAACTGGTGTACGCTATCATCAGACATATCTTTTGATCGTCCGTGATTTTATTGGATGGGTTACCAACAGTAGTTGCTGAAAAATGGAAGTATGGAAAGATGAAATGAAATGTAGGCATATATATATATATATATATATATATATATATATATATATATATATACACACATATACATATATATATATATATACTGTATAAATAAATGTGTTTGTGTTTATCAATGTATATATTTATTACATATAATTATAAACACACACACATGTATATATATAAACGTTATATACTGTCTATATAATATAAAATATACCTAAAATTACACACAATATATATATATATATATATATATATATATATATATATATGTCTGTATTTTTCCGTTTATCTTGAAAGCGGCAAGAATCGATGGAGCGTGTGTCAGATAGAGAAAGGATTAGCGTCATTAATGTGTGTCCCATTATTCCATGTTTCACATTACTGTCTAAATCAAGCAGATCATTATTTCCTCACAACAAAAACCCAAGATAATGAGTATGTCGCGCGCCAACGAAGTATGGGAAAATAAATAGCAGGAAAATTAAAGAGGGCGTATTAAAGAAATAGCAATTCTCTTTGCATTGTTAAGGAATTAGGTGTATATATATATGTATATGTATATGTATGTATATATATATATATATATATATATATATATATATATATATATGTTTATATATATATATACATACATATATATAGATAGGCAGTAATCTTATCCAACAATATTCGGGATAGAACTGTATCCAAAATTATTGGGGATCGAAGCGTATTGAAAAATATTCGGGATAAAACCGTATCAAGAAATATTCGGTAACAAACCGTATCCAAAAATCTTCGGCATCGAATCGTATTAAAACATTCGGTAACGAACCATATCCAAAAATATTCGGAATAGAACCGCATCCAAACATTTTCGGGATAGAACCACATTTAAAAAATATTCTGGATAAAACCGTATCCAAAAAGTATTCGGAATAGAACAGTACATACATACATATACCAAGGGCACTTTCCCCAATTTTGGGGGGTAGCCGACATCAACAAGAAACATAACAAAAAAGGGGACCTCTACTCTCTACGTTCCTCCAGCCTAACCAGGGACTCAGCCGAGTTCAGCTGGTACTGCTAGGGTGCCACAGCCCAACCTCCACATTTCCACCACAGATGAAGCTTCATACTGCTGAGTCCCCTACTGCTGCTACCTCCGCGGTCATCTAAGGCACCGGAGGAAGCACCAGGGCCTACCGGAACTGAGTCACAATCGCTCGCCATTCATTCCTATTTCTAGCACGCTCTCTTGCCTCTCTCACATCTATCCTCCTATCACCCAGAGCTTTCTTCACACCATCCATCCACCCAAACCTTGGCCTTCCTCTTGTACTTCTCCCATCAACTCTTGCATTCATCACCTTCTTTAGCAGACAGCCATTTTCCATTCTCTCAACATGGCCAAACCACCTCAACACATTCATATCCACTCTAGCCGCTAACTCATTTCTTACACCCGTTCTCTCCCTCACCACTTCGTTCCTAACCCTATCTACTCGAGATACACCAGCCATACTCCTCAGACACTTCATCTCAAACACATTCAATTTCTGTCTCTCCATCACTTTCATTCCCCACAACTCCGATCCATACATCACAGTTGGTACAATCACTTTCTCATATAGAACTCTCTTTACATTCATGCCCAACCCTCTATTTTTTACTACTCCCTTAACTGCCCCCAACACTTTGCAACCTTCATTCACTCTCTGACGTACATCTGCTTCCACTCCACCATTTGCTGCAACAACAGACCCCAAGTACTTAAACTGATCCATCTCCTCAAGTAACTCTCCATTCAACATGACATTTAACCTTGCACCACCTTCCCTTCTCGTACATCTCATAACCTTACTCTTACCCACATTAACTCTCAACTTCCTTCTCTCACACACCCTTCCAAATTCTGTCATTAGTCGGTCAAGCTTCTATTCTGTGTCTGCTACCAGTACAGTATCATCCGCAAACAACAACTGATTTACCTCCCATTCATGATCATTCTCGCCTACCAGTTTTAATCCTCGTCCAAGCACTCGAGCATTCACCTCTCTCACCACTCCATCAACATACAAGTTAAACAACCACGGCGACATCACACATCCCTGTCTCAGCCCCACTCTCACCGGAAACCAATCGCTCACTTCATTTCCTATTCTAACACATGCTTTACTACCTTTGTAGAAACTTTTCACTGCTTGCAACAACCTTCCACCAACTCCATATAACCTCATCACATTCCACATTGCTTCCCTATCAACTCTATCATATGCTTTCTCCAGATCCATAAACGCAACATACACCTCCTTACCTTTTGCTAAATATTTCTCGCATATCTGCCTAACTGTAAAAATCTGATTTATACAACCCCTACCTCTTCTAAAACCACCCTGTACTTCCAAGATTGCATTCTGTTTTATCCTTAATCCTATTAATCAGTACTCTACCATACACTTTTCCAACTACACTCAACAAACTAATACCTCTTGAATTACAACACTCATGCACATCTCCCTTACCCTTATATAGTGGTACAATACATGCACAGACCCAATCTACTGGTACCATTGACAACACAAAACACACATTAAACAATCTCACCAACCATTCAAGTACAGTCACACCCCCTTCCTTCAACATCTCAGCTTTCACACCATCCATACCAGATGCTTTTCCTACTCTCGTTTCATCTAGTGCTCTCCTCACTTCCTCTATTGTAATCTCTCTCTCATTCTCATCTCCCATCACTGGCACCTCAACACCTGGAACAGCAATTATATCTGCCTCCCTATCATCCTCAACATTCAGCAAACTTTCAAAATATTCCGCCCACCTTTTCCTTGCCTCCTCTCCTTTTAACAACCTTCCATTTCCATCTTTCACTGTCTCTTCAATTCTTGCGCCGGCCTTCCTTACTCTCTTCACTTCTTTCCAAAACTTCTTCTTATTCTCTTCATATGACTGACCCAGTCCCTGACCCCACCTCAGGTCAGCTCCCCTCTTTGCCTCACGTTACCAATCGCATTAGACTTAAACCATCCCCAAGACCAAATCAAATTATACTGTACGCTGTAGGCATTACGAGAGAGAGAGAGAGAGAGAGAGAGAGAGAGAGAGAGAGAGAGAGAGAGAGAGAGAGAGAGAGAGAGAGAGAGAGCAAAACTGATTTTAAGCTGAATTTTCCAACTTTTTCCAATGCTTATTATTTAGCAAGGAATCCTTCTATAGGTACTTTTTCTGTAAGATAGAAAGTCAAAAAGAATCTTTATTAATTTTTCAAACTATATGAAGTTGTTTCCCTATTGTCCTACTAATTTTTTCCCTCTCTCGCTCGTCTCCAAAAGTTCTCGTCAGAACCGATTTGGCAAAGAACCCTGCTGTTAAAAAATTCGGATGGGACTTCACTAATCCTTATATCCTTCCTTCTAGCTCTTAAGGATTTTTCTCACGCCATAATTTTGTCCTTCACAGACACTTCACAAAGAGAAAAATAGCAGTAGAGGATTACTCCCAATTTCCCATTTCAGACCTTTGAGATCAAGTTTGGTATATGACTTTGAATGAAGAGGAGTATATCTACGAAGTTCAGTTCTGTCGCATTTCCACAGAAATATAGTTTCAGAGGAAACTGTAGTTTTCGCTAACTTCTTGAGTGTATAGCAGGGCTACATGACTCTTGCGCCCATTACTTTACAATTTGTTATAGTCACTATATCCACAACAGAAACTTGAATCTTTATAAATGTTATCGTCAGACGAGGATGCATTTGATTACCAGACTTGTTGAATATGAAGTTCGTTATTTGAGGATTTCTGGTAGACAATAAAAACTTAGAATCGGTATATATTATTTAAATGATCCATATGCGACAGAAACGGATGCATGAAATGCAGCAACAAACATTTAAGTTATGAGTATTTGATTCACAAACATCCCCGCCAAATACATCTCCCATCACTCAAGAAAAAATAAATTGATACAAGAGTTCAAAATCTGTTTTTAAAAAGCCAACACGTTGATGGCTTAAAGATAATTGTTCCTCTTCATATATGATTCTGTTACACAATTCTGAAAAATATATATATATATATATATATATATATATATTACGGGTGAGAGGTTCCATGATCTTTATTTCCTTGGAGCAATGGGTCATGAGCCATAATTAAATTGGAAATTTCTTTAGTTTGAGTCTTATTTTTATAACAAAATAAAATACCCAGATGCTCTTCATCTATAAATTAGAATATAAAACGTATATTGAGTATTGCAAAAAGCTAAGGCCCAGTTTATTAAGACATTTGTATGTTTCAGGTATTGGAGAAAACAAGTAATTATAACAAGAATACTTATAAGCTTATTAGCTAACCGGTAATTCCTCAATGTTCTGTTAATTAAGTGTAGAAATTATTATATTAAATTCCATCAATTCAACGTTTTTATATACATTTTCATCAAAACTTCTCTTGGATTCTTAGATGATAACTTTTCATTTGTTTTTCATTAATATATCATTAATTATCGTTCTATAATAACCTTTTCGCACCTAATTCCACAAATTCCCAACGAAACTAAAACTCTACATTATATTCCGAGCTTCATTGTTTCTTACCTTATTTTTTCTTCTGCATTATATTTTCTATACCACAAAATTTACTCGTACAAAAAATAATAGTTACTGTTTCTTTCATAAAACTGTATACCATATCACGACCTTTACTGTGTTTCTTAAGATTCTCTACCTTCTATTTTCAGTAGCACAAAATTTACTCGTATAAGCAAAAAAATAAGTGACTTTCTTCCATATTTTACCCCATATCCCGAGCTTCATTGTGTTTCTTACGATTTTATTTTACCTCATAATTTATGTAGCACAAAATCTACTTATATACAAGATGGAATCTCTAGCATTCTCCATTTCAGAATTTCAGGAAGCTAACTGAATACCTGACATTCAAAGTTACTGACGTCAGCAAGCTTTGCCAACACCATCACTCAGACGTCACCATCATCAATTGAATGAATAAGGATGTGTCAGTCGCCCCAGACTATACCACAATATTGAGTCTTATTTTCTTTTTTCTTTACGTGAATAAGGAAGGTGGGAGAAGGAAGGTGGGAGAGTAAAGGCTGGGGAGAGGCAGTGGTCACTGATGTATAGAATATTGCTTTTTCCTTGAGACCGCTATTCATCTAGTGACAAAGAGGTGAATTATTTAGCTGCGCGTTCTATACATACAGACAAACACAGACACAGGCACATACACATACACATATATACATAATATATATATATATATATATATATATATATATGTCTATATATATATGTCTATATATATATATGTCTATATATATATATATATATATATATGTCTATATATATATATATATATATATATGTCTATATATATATATATATGTCTATATATATATATATATATATATATATATATATATACATATATATATATATATATATATATATATATATATATATACATATATATATATATATACATTATATATATATATATATATATATATACATATATATATATATGTATATATATATATATATATATATATATATATAACACATACATTATATAGTAGGCAAATTGAAAACACATTCGCACTTATGTAAACGTTGTTGCATATAGTTACTAACAGTTTGAAGTGATACCAACTAAGAGATACAAATATTTTTTTTTTTATCTTTTATTATGAAAATACAATTACATTTTCTTAACAAATAATACTAACTCAAATGAATCCGTGTACCAAGAATCAGGAAAATTGAAACAAAATTATTTTAACATATTAATTCTTGATGAGAGAAAATATCTACAGCTTACTGGTGTAAATTTCAATCCGATATTAAATTATGATAAAAATTGTATAAAAGGGCAGAGGGGAAAATAGAAATTTTAATGAAAAATTATAATCTTTATTATAAAATAATTGTATGTTGAATAACGCATAGAGAAACCGGTCCAATTCAAACATTAGTAGTGACCTGGATATCTAATATTTCATGTTTATTCATGTCCAGTTTAATTTACTAGTTCGTACAATCACGGGCCTTCATTTCCTCTAGTCTAATCATTTCTAATTGAACAAATCTATTTAAAATCATTAATTAAATACTGTATATCAATATTGTTACCTATGACAACAGCAATAATACCACGAATGAGTGTAATAGAAATTTATTTCAAACCAATGCCAATAGACATTTCTCCGTTATCTAACAGACAAGAGGGATTGCATTCTGAATGTGAGAGGGATTGCCTTCAAAATGTGAGGGGGATTGCCTTCAGAATGAGAGAGGGGTTGCAATCTGAATAGGAGAGGGATTGCCTTTTGAACATGAGAGGGATCTCCTTCTAAATAAGAGAGGGATTGAATTATGAACGTGAGAGGGATTGCCTTCTCAATGTGAGAGGGGTTGCATTCTGAACGTGAGAGGGATTGCCTTCTAAATAAGAGAGGGATTGAATTCTGAACGTGAGAGGGATTGCCTTCTCAATGTGAGAGGGATTAAATTCTGAATTTGAGAGAGATTGCAATCTGAATAGGAGAGGGATTGCATTTTAAACGTGAGGGGGATTGCCTTCTAAATAAGAGAGGGATTGAATTCTGAATGTGAGATGGATTGCCTTCTCAATGTGAAAGGGATTGCATCTTGAACGTAAGAGGGATTGCAATCTGAACGTGAGAGGGATTGCAATCTGAATGTGAGAGGGATTGCAATCTGAATTCAAGGGGATTGCAATGTGAATTTGATAGGGATCGTAATCTGAATGTGAGAGGGATTGCAATCTGGATGTGAGAGGGATTGCATTCTGAATGTGAGAGGATTTCCATTCTAAATATGAGAGGGATTGCCTTCTGAACACGAGAGGGATTGCCTTCTGAGTGTGAGAGGGATTACAATCTGAACGTGAGAGGGATTTCAATCTGAGTGTGAGAGGGATTGCAATCGGAATGTGCGTCCCAAATCACGGGCTTATTTTTATGAAATTGTTTGCCCGTGATTTGGGACATATGAGAGGGATTGCATTCTGAACGTGAGAGGGATTGCATTCTGAACGTGAGAGAGACTGCATTCTGAATGTGAGAGGGATTACATTCTGAATGTGAGAGGGATCGCATTCTGAATGAGAGATTGCATTCAGAATGTAAGAGGAATTTTATTCTGAAAGTAAGGTATTGCATTCTAAATGTGAGAGGGATTGCATTCTGAATTAGAAAGACTGCATTCAGAATGTGAGAGCGATTGCATTCTGAATGTGAGAAATTGCATTCAGAATATGAGACTGCATTCTGAATGTGAGCGGAATTGCATTCTGAATGTGAGAGGAATTGCATTCTGAATGTGAGAGGGATTGCATCCTGAATTAGAGATTGCCTTCTGATGATGAGGGGGATTGCATTCTGAAAGTGAGAGAGGTTGTATTCTGAATGTGAGATTGCATTCTAAATGTGAGATTGCATTCTGAATACAAGAGATTGCATTCTGAATGTGAGAGGGATTTCTTTTTGAACATGAGAGGGATTACCTTCTGAATGTGAGAGGGATTGCAATCTGAATGCGAGAGGGATTGCCTTCTGAATGTGAGAGGGATTGCAATCTGAATGCGAGAGGGATTGCATTCTGAACGTGAAAGGGAATGCCTTCTAAATATAAGAGGGACTGCATTCTGAATGTGATAGGGATTACATTCTGAATGTGAGAGATTGCATTCTGATTGTGAGAGGGAATGCATTCTGAATGAGAGATTGTATTCTGCATGTGAGAAGGATTGCATTCTGAATGTGAGAGGGATTGCATTCTGAACGTGAGAGGGACTGCATTCTGAATGTGAGAGGGATTACATTCTGAATGTGAGAGGGATTGCATTCTGAATGTGAGAGGGATTGCATTCTGAATGAGAGATTGTATTTTGAATGTGAAAGGGATTTCATTCTGAATGTGAGAGGGACTGCACTCTGAATGTGAAAGGGATTGCATTCTATACGTAAGAGGGATTGCATTCCGAATGCGAGAGATTGCATTCTGAATGTGGGAGGGATTGCATACTGAATGCACGAGGGATTGCATTACTAATGTAAGAGATTGAATTCTGAATGTATGAGGGATTGCATTCTGAATGTGAGGGATTGCATTCTGAATGTGAGAAAGATTGCATTCTTAGTGTGTGAGGGATTGCATTTTGAATGTTAGATTGCATTCTGAATGTGAGAGGGATTACATTCTGAACCTGAGAGGGATTGCATTCTGAAGGTGAGAATTTGCATTTTGAAAGAGAGGAATTGCATTCTGAATGTGAGAGGGATTGCATTCTTAATTTGAGAGATAGCATTCGGAAAGTGAGAGGGATTGCATTCTGAATTATAGTGATTTCATTTTGAACGTGAGAGGGATTGCATTCCGAATTAGACAGGTTGCATTCTGAATGTTAGAGGGATTGCATTTTGAATGTGAGGAGGATTGCATTCTGAATCAAGAGAGATTGCATTCTAAATGTGAGAGATTGCATTCTGAATGCTATAGATTGCATTATTAATGTGAGAGGGATTACCTTCAGAATGTATGAGATTGCATTTTGAATGCGAGGGATTGCATTCCGGATGAGAGAGGGATTGCATTCTGAATGTGAAAGGGATTGCATTCTATATGTGAGAGGGATTGCATTCCGAATGCGAGAGATTGCATTCTGAATGTGGGAGGGATTGCATACTGAATGTACGAGGGATTGCATTACTAATGTAAGAGATTGAATTCTGAATGTATGAGGGATTGCATTCTGAATGTGAGGGATTGCATTCTGAATGTGAGAAAGATTGCATTCTTAGTGTGTGAAGGATTGCATTTTGAATGTGAGATTGCATTCTGAATGTGAGAGGGATTGCATTCTAAATGTGAGAGGGATTGGATTCTGAATGTGAGAAATTGCAATCTGAATGTGAGAGGAATTGCATTCTGAATGAGAGAGGGATTGCATTCTGAATGTGAGAATGTATTCTGAATGAGAGAGGTATTGCATTCTAAATGTGAGAGATTGCATCTGAATGTGAGAGGATAGCTTTTGGAACGTGAGAAGGTAGCTTTGGAAATGTGAGAGGGATTACTTTGAAAATGTGAGAGGGATCACTTTGGAAAAGTGAGATCACTTAAATGAGAGAGGGATGGCTTTCTAATTGTGACAGGGATCACTTTCTAAATGTGAAAGGGATTGCATTCTAAATGTGAGAGGAATCGTTTTTAAAATGTGAGAGGGATTCGCCTTCAAAATATGAGTGATCACTTATGAAATGAGAGGGGTCACTTTCTAATAGTGAGGCATTACTTTCTAAATGTGAGAGGGATCGCCTTCGCAATGTGAGAGGGATCGCTTTCTAAATGTGAGTAATAACTTCTGAGATGAGAAAGGGAATGCTTTCAAATTGTGAGAGGGATCGCTTTCTAATTGTGAGGGATCGCTTTCTAAATGAGAGAGGGGTTGCTTCCTAAATGTGAGAGGAAAATCTTCCTCTATGTGAGAGAGATTGCTTTCTAAATGTGAGAGGGATCACTTTCTAAATGTGAGAGATCACTTTCGAAATGTGAGAGATCACTTTTGAAATGAGAGGGATTGCATTCTAATTATGAGAGGGATCGTTTCCTACATGTGAGAAGAATCGCTTTCTAAATGTGAGAGGAATCGCTTTCTAAATGTGAGTAATCCCTTTCTAAATGTGAGTAATCACTTCTGAGATGAGAACGGGAATGCTTTCTATTTGTGAGAGGGATCACTTTCTAATTGTGGGGGATCGCTTTCTAAATGAGAGAGGGGTTGCTTCCTAAATGTGAGAGGAATCACTTCCTCTATGTGAGAGGGATTGCTTTCTAAATGTGAGAGGGATCACTTTCTAAATGTGAGAGATCACTTTTTAAATGAGAGGGATTGCTTTCTAATTGTGAGAGGGATCGTTTCTTACATGTGAGAAGAATCGCTTTCTAAATGTGAGAGGAATCACTTTTGAAATGAGAGGAGGATTGCCTTAAAAATGTGAAAGGAATCACTTTCTATCTTTGAGAGGGATTGCTTTCAAAGTGAGAGGAGAGAGGGAATGCTTTCTAATCGTAAGAAGGATCGCTCTCTTAATGTGAGAGGGATTGCTTTATAAAGGTGAGAGGGATTACTTTTTAAATGTGAGGGATCGCTTTCAAAATGTGAGAGGGATCGCTTTTGAAAAGTAAGAGGGATCGCTTTCAAAATATGAGAGATCGCTTTCTAACTGTGAGAAGGACCACTTTTAAAGTGTGAGAGGGATCGCTTTCGAAATGTGAAAGGATCACTTTTCAAATGTGAGAGGAATCGCTTTAAATGTGAGTGATCACTTTTGAAATGTGAGAGGGGTCGCTTTTGAAATGGGAAGGGGATCGCCTTCAAAATGTGAGAGGGATTGCTTTCTAAATGTGAGAGTGATCACTTTTGAAATGTGAGAGAAATCGCTTTCTAAATGAGAGAGTGATCACTTTTGAAATGAGAGAGGAATCGCTTTCCAACTGCGAAAGGGACCTCTTTCTATATATGACAGAAAACGCTTTCTAAATGTGTGAAGGATCACTTTTGAAATGTGAGAGAGATCGCTTTCTAAATGTTAAAGGAATCGCTTTCTATTCGGTAGTCCAATACCTGTTCCATGTAATCTAATGCAATGTATAGGAGAACTTATATGTAAATCAGCAATTAATGCAACGTAATTGGTGAATCAGGACCCGGATGAAGTAATTCTGGAATACAGCATCAAGGGAATGTATTGGAGCCAATATCATCTAGTTATTAACAGGAAAATGTATGATTGTGGTATGCATTAGGCAAGCCAAACCTACGCAATAACATCGTCGATCAAAGACTATATATATATATATATATATATATATATATATATATATATATATATAAATATATGTATATATATTTAAAGATGTAAATACCTATATATATGCTTATCTATACTGTATATTATATATATATATATAATGTGAGAGAGAGAGAGAGAGAGAGAGAGAGAGAGAGAGAGAGAGAGAGAGAGAGAGAGAGAGAGAGAGAGAATATGCACACGTTCATTACAAAGTTCCAGGGCAATATTTTGGATAGTAGTGTCTGCGCCAAGTGAACAACAGTAAAGGTGCTTCGTCAAAATATTCGAGAACATTAGAAAATCTGAAAATGAACATAATGTTGGCTTTCATTTCATTCCAATTGAATTGCATTACCCAGAATAATTTCAACAGATGAATTACACCATGATCTTTAATTCTCTGAAGCTTATCCCGCAGCTAAATCATCGTAAACCTTTGGTTACAGCACGGACATTCATTATCAAAACGGAGTGTATAATTTCTCGGTAATCATAATAAGGTTTTCGCCTTATATCTGTAAAATAAATGTCAATGGTCGAAATATAACATGTTGAAAATCACTTATCAAATTGCAGCGAGAAGAAATTTTTTAGTTAAAAAATGCGATAAACTAAGTCTTTAAAAACATGAAAAAAGCTAGATAAAATGTATGCACATTGTACAAATGCCCTGAAAAAATAAAGAAATGTGCTTGCTGCAAAAATAATCTATCAGGATGCAATTTTACAAAACTTCGCATATTGACCAGCTCTAAATATTTAATTTGGGTTTACTAAAAACAATTATTTTGATATTTTAATTTTGCTATTCTATTTTCTTGAAAATGGTGCGATATATAAACACTAGACTTTCAAACTACATTTGCACTTACACATTCACGTGTTCAGTGAGAGAAGGGTACTTCGAGAAGTGTGACACAGCCTTTAAATATCTTGATAATCATTCTGTTAGGGTGATAAGCTTTTCTGCACAATAATTTTATACATGTACATATATTAATGACAAACAGTAAGTAATTCCCCAGCACACGAGACCGAAATTAAAAGGATAAGCATGGGATGAAGAGCTGTTGGTAAACAAAATGGGGTTACGAAAAGTAAAATGCCCCTCTCTCTAAAAAGAAAAGTATCTAATCAGATGGTCCTACCAGTATTTACTTATGCATCAGAAACCTGAAGCCTTACTAAAGCCATAAGCTGGTTATACTCCAATAAGCTATGGAAGGAATAATGATGGGAATAACAATAAGAGACAGAAAAAGAGCAACATATATATACGAGAGCAAACTAGAGTAGAGGATATTATAAAATTAGTGCATGGAGCAAATTATGGGGCAAGAAGTTGAATCTTAACAAAACTCAAAGTATGATTGCAAGTAGGTCAAGAACAGTGGCTCCTCAACATCCGGATCTCAGCATTGATAATGTTTCTTAACTCTGTATGATTCTTTTAAAATTTTAGGTGTGATTCTCGACAGGAAATTTACTTTTGAGAAACACATTAGGTCTGTTCCTTCTTCAATTGCACAAAAAATTGGCTTATTGAAAGTCTTTTAAGATTTTCGGTGATCAACTTATTCTGAAGTGTTTTAATTCTTTCATTATACCTTGTTTCGAGTATTGTTCTCCTGTCTGGTCTTAAGCTGCTGATTCTCATCTGAATTTGTTGGACAGGAACTTACAGTCTATTAAATTTCATATTCCTGATCTAGCTAGTAACCTCTGGCATCATCGTTCAATTAGTTCATTATACATGTTGCATAAGATTTTTCATAATTCTGACCAACCTTTACATTCAGATCTTCCAGGACAGTTCCATCCTGTTCGCAATACTAGGCAGGCAGTTAATTCTAATGGTCAAGTCTTCTCCATCATGAGGCTCAATACTACACAGTATTCTAGAAGTTTGATTCCAGCTGTGACCAAGTTGTGGAATGATCTTCCTAATCGAGTAGTTGAATCAGTAGAACTTCAAAAGTTCAAACTTGCAGAAAATGTTTTTAAGATGAACAAGCTGACATAAGTCCTTTTATAGTTTACATATGAAATATCTGTTTTGATATTGTTACTGTTTTTTTTTAAATATCTTATTACAATTGTTCATATTTCTCAGATCGTTTATTCATTTCCTTATTTCCTTTCCTTATAGGGCTATTTTTCACTGTTGGAGACCTTGGGCTTATAGCATCTTGCTTTTCTAACTAGGGTTGTAGCTTAGTTAGTAATGATTGTAATAATAATGATCGACAATAGATGGACATTAATCAAAACAGAATGGGTCCCTACAGCATGCAAACGAAGCAGGGGAAGAAAGAGAAGACGCTGAATTCTCGAACTAAGAGAGTTTGCGGGTGAGGACTGGCATAAAAAGACAGTCCTCACTTCACTCCGCATTCTCTACAGGTATAAACATAATAAAACATTAAATTGCATTATAGCGCACCGTGCCGGTTGACGCCAGGTTTATTTTTCCAGTGAATCATACTTTTGAAACAATATAGATGTAACATCACATATTCTAATAACTTCTACAAACTTCTGTACTGATATAGTAGTGCATATTTAAAACAAAATGAACAAACTTTCAAATTAACATATAAGCCTCCTCTGCCGCCCAGGAAAAACCATAGATAAAAAACAAAATCTCAAGTTTTGAAAAAACTATGGAAACCTGTGTATCCACGGCAATAATGCAGAGTAACTCAAATTTGAGTGGTGGAACCTCACTCTTGTACTACTAATAAATAATAATGATAATATTAATGATAAATTCGACTTGCTCGGGCTAGCGTGCGCTAGAAAGTGACCACTTACTCAATACCTCTTCAAACATCGAATACGTTTCACCCAACACTAAATTCTCATTGGTCACTGCCTACATAACAACTGAACTTAAGTAACAAGACACTTAAGATCTGCTTACATGTCGTTAGGACAATTATTTTTCGCTATACTTCGTAACGCGAAAAAATTCTAGTAAACAGACGCAAGTGGAAAGCTGAGCCTTTGTAATGCAGTTGACTTATAACGGTTGAAAATGATGATATATTCCGGTATATTTTATGTATGTGTATATAAATATAAATATATATATATATATATATATATATATATATATATATATATATATATATATGATAAATTTTTGCACATTTAGACGTGATTTCGCCTAGGGCTCCGATCCCGAGGTCGTTAAGAGAATCTAGACATTAATGTATCAAAAATATATGGCTTATTTGAAAAAAAAAAAAAAATATATATATATATATATATATATATATATATATATATAGCGCGTGTGTATGTATGTATGTATGTAAATTATGTACGTATGTATGTATATATACATGAATACAAACATAAGCAAAAGATGTGCTAGAATGCATCGTTAAACATGAAAACTCAAACCTAGCACTATTGAGGTTAATGGTAAAGTCACTAATTGCGAAATATGAAATCATCCAATCAGGTATATAAGACATAACTGAATGTAAGGAAAAAAATTAATTACCCTGTTCTGCACGTTCAAAAAAAAAAAAAAAAAAAACAGGATTCGCAAATAATTCAATTAGTCTCCTATTGTATCTGGTATGTTCGCATGAAGGATTGCCATAACCAAAACACTTGATAGTTAACTTTCTGTTCTTGTTTCCCCATTAGATACTTGTTTCAAAACTATGATTTCCATTTGCAATGTTTCATGCCTTTATATACAGAAATCCCTGGGTGTTTTTTTTTTTTTCAAAACTCACATTGTATCACTGAAAAATAATTGGGGAAAAACTTTTTTGTTCGCCATTGACCACAAAAGACTAACTCGGATTACAAACACGTGTCTACTTTTAACAAGCCCCACTGCATCCAACTATGTTGTACTGGGGCCTTTTCTCTTGGAATTTGCATTAACAGTTGTGGTCGAAAACAGATCGGAGTTTAAAGATTACAAGAGTTTACACGATTTTTTTATGGTAACTAATTATATGGTATTAAGGGAGATACTATCATTCAAAATGTTTCATTCGCGAAAAATTAACTTTTAACAATTCCAATTTTCCGTCACTGTGGAGGCCTGAAGTTCTTAACCCTAAAGGTAACACAAATACACAGGATGTAAGTGTAAGAATTTTGAAGCTATTAGCACTACTCAAAATAAGTGATCAGGAATCCTAGCTCCAAAGAACACAACTGAATAAAAGTTAAAAGGTCTGACTATAACAAGAAATGCACCGACAAGAGAATGGACGTTGGTTTTTGCTCAATGTCCCAAGCCCCTTCCCCGCCCAAGATAGAACCGACTATGGCTTCTGAAGACTGGAAAGTACACATATAGGCCCCTCAAACCCACAATCCATGGCCAACAAGGACGGTAAGGCTGCAGACAATAGTAAAAAATAGAAATCTGCGAGCAGAACTTAAATTAGTGCCTCTAAATACATATCAAGAGACGTTTCCACTAGGCTACCAAAACCCAGGGAAAGATATCTGAATGACAGACGTTCCCACTATGCTAGCATAACACAAGGCCAGTTATAATGAGTTATCCACCACTACATATTATCACGATAACTGATCCAAACATGATTCAGTTCGTGCAGTACCAAACTCACTGCATCAGAATCGTAAAAGGAAGCCCTTGTAAGCCCTTGTCTTAGAACCCCCTGCGGTGTTGGTATTGCAAATTGTGTTTTCTTCAGCGTTCCTTAGTGGCTATAAAAGATAAGCATTTATACTAAGAATACAAATCATAACTTGACACACCACTGTAGTTCAAAAGATTTGTCTTTTGATTTCAGCTAACTTTGCTATCTCAAAGGTCAGGTAAAGACAAAAATACAATTAAATAAATGTATTTTACAAATATCTAAATTACAAAATTACAAAAACGGAAAGTATTGTTCAACACAAATATCAGAAAAATAATTTAACCAATGGATTCGTATTTCTAAATACAAGTGTCTGAAGTCGCTATTTTCTTTCCTAACCTTCTAAAATAGGATGTTCTTTGGCATACTGAACAGCCTTTAAAAGGAATCTTTCATTCTTGTCTCGTTCTTCAGAAAATGACAGAATGACTTAAAACCGCAAACATCTCAACTAAAAAGGTCCCTGCCTGGCAATCTGCTGGACTGGGGTTCGATACCCTCTTAAGCTCGATATTTCATATATAATGTCTGCAATGTTACCATCATTGTGAGCTAAGGATGGTTTTTGGAGAACATATAGATCTACCTGCTGAGTCATTAACAGCCATTGTCTGGCTCTCCCTGGTCCTGGCTTGGAAGCTAATCATATGTAGATATGGTCAGTATCTAGGGCAACCTGCGGCCCCGATGTGTTGTTGCGCGGCCCCCAGTATCTAGGTTAATGAAACTATACATTCCTTTATTCCAGTAATCATCATCATTATCATTAGGGAATAATGAGAAAGATGTCAGTTTTATGTAAACTTTCATAGTGAAACAAATAAAACACGCAAGAAATTTAAATAAATCTGTATATAATAGGCACGTAATATTTCTTGGATATAGTAATATGTGGCCTACTGTTGACGAACAGTTGACCTCCCTGTCCCTTGACTCTGCTATTCACGAGCGACCTTTAAACTGCGATAAGAATTTTCACACATTAACTAGACGAGATTTCAGCCGATGACAAGATGTCTTCGACTTAATCCGTAATTACTATCCACAGATTGGAAGGATCTCCTCACTTAAGCAATTACGTTACACAGATTAGCCATTTGCATCAGGGCTGCTCAGCAGAGGCCTTGCCTTAATAGAGGAAACTGTCCAGAAGTGTCATTAAGCGTCTAGATTTCAGGGCAACCGTAATTCAGGGCTGAAATAATTGGATTTCTTGTTTTTTCTTTTTTTTGGGGGGGGGGGGGAAATCGGGCAATATGAGGAACGCTGTGGCCGGGGAGATCCACCCACTGCAAAGGGGGGAATCCCTGAGGTTGCAATATGAAGTCAAATTTAAAAGTAGTTGGTCATCCAGATGGAAGAGAGGAAGAATGAGAGTATCAGGGCAAAAGGGTGATGCAAAGACCCTTTTGAAATGCCCACAGCGCACCGTGTGAGGTGTACTAAAGGCACTAACCAATTACATGTGATTGAATCACATTCTTTATAAGATAAATTGTCTATTAGTATGTTTTCTTTTGGTTATTAATACGGAAGTAAAATATCTACAAAGATGGAACCGAGGAAATTAACTCATTGCAAAAAAAAAAAAAAAAAATCACCTCAACTAATTGACGATGTCATTTATATGCAATTAATTAGTCTCTTTTACTTCTGTTTGAAAAAAAATTTCATTTGTTTAATTTTAATGATTTAAAAAAGGGATAAGAAAAAGAAATTTCTTATGTGACGCTTAAACTGCTTTTACTGTTATTATTGAAGTAACTTTTTCTATTATCTAGATTTACTATCAAATTTATCTTTTTATATACTTATGTACAGTTGGACACAGGAGTTCCTGGTATACCTCGTTCTGGGGAAGTGCACCCTGTCACACCATTACCGAGATGAGAGTTTCTGTGCTTAGCCATACATGTGGGTCTCTCATTAATGACAGAGGCAAGAAGCAGGATGATGCCTTAGAAACTGACCATATATAAATATCAACGCCTAAAGTTCTTCTCCATCAAGCTACGACCAAGGAGGGCCAGGCAATGGATGCCAGACATATAGGCCTACCCAAACCCCCATCCATTCCTCACAATGATGGTGAGGTTGCAGACACTACCAGAAACTACCGAGCTAGAGCTTGGCCCAACGCCCGTCTAACAGATAGCCAGGCAATAACTTTTCCAACAGCACTAAGTATCTATTTTTGCACCTTTTGTATTTCTTAATCCATGTTTTGTCTGCTCTTTACTGAAACTCTACGCTATTATTAATTTATAATAAAAAAAAAAAAAACATACTTTTATTACATGAGGTTATATCCCTTTTCTATAATACAGTAATCTTGAAAATAAACTAGTTTAAACTGAAAACAAGATGAATTAATGAAGACAAACTAGCATTTCAACAGTGTTGGATTTATTCTTAATTTTTTTTTACTCCACGTCTCTAAAATATGTATTGTAATCACCCGAAAGCTAAATCAATTATATCTGAAGTGGCTATCATAAAAACGATGACTGACAACAGTTGTTTCCACTTATAGTAATTTAGATATACCCTAACTATCTAAAAAAAAAATTATCAACACCATTTGACCTTAATTAAGAATATCAGTTAATGCGACATCGAATCTAGTTAATGGAAAGAAGGCTGCAGGAGAAATTACTGTAATTTAAATAGGATGACGTGAGTCTATCTTCATAGTTTACACATGAAAGATATATCTTATCTTTGTTCCTGATCTTTGGATATTTTATTTCTATTATTGTTCATCTATAGTTTATTTATTCCCTTATTTCCTTCCTTTACTGGGATATTTTCCCCTGTTGGAGTTCTTTGGCTTATAGCATCCTGCTTTTCCAATAAGGGACATAGTTTAGGCGGTAAAAATAATAATAATATAATAATAATAATAATAATAATAATAAAAATAATAATAATAATAATAATAATAATGATAATAATAATATTAATAATAAAAATTGGAATAAAATAAAAATAAAAACGCTGACGGTATAACGCTTCAAACAATGATAAAACTAAACACTTAAGAATCAGTGACCTTGACTCCTATAAGGAATGAATATCTGGAGTTTAAATATCAGGGACAGATGAAGTGAGAAATATTTGTCTTCAGAAATTGAGAAATTATAATGTTCAATAACTTGAACAATTAAGGGTGTTCGTAGTGATAAAATCAGACCACTTCTGATGAAAACGAATAAAATTTTTATGTACACGTAAAAAGCATATAACAAACTTTAGGTACAAAAAGGTCTTACCCTTCAAGTTGGTAGAGAATAATAAATTTTATCTTGAGAAAGGGGATAAAAAGAGGCAACGAGTGGGGAAGTTGACAATTGATAGAAAGCTTTTGAGGGAGTTTCCAATTGCAAACAGGAATAAGCATATCATCTTCCACCACTCAGTCTCAAAAACTTTTATTGCTTTCAATATGAAGAAAACTTTTTCTTCATCAAAGAAGGTTTCATATTGTAATCTGCAATATAAATCTAAGAGAAGAGGGGCGACATGATATAACTGACAGTAAAAAATGCCACTTCAAAATCCATAAGCTGGAAAAGACATAGAACAAAATATTTATAACAAATTTTATATGAAAAGTTTACCTTTTGATAAAATTCTGAAAACAGTTAATATGATTTGAAATCGACATGAGTAACTATTATATAGTATGGCTGGGTCTTATAAAAGAGCAATCTGGATATTACACCATTCCAGAGGCTATTTTCCAGAGCTTATATCAAAGTATTTGCTTGTGATAGATTAGTTGTCTATAAGAAGCTGTTTTCCAGTGCTTATATTTGCTCCTAATAGATAAAGCATCTGTAAGAAAAATATGATAAGGATTTTAGACGGTACATTTATATCTAAAAAGTATCACACATAATAATCTTGGAAATAAATACAAGATCAAAGGTGAGAAATGGGGAGATAGAAAAAATAAAGTGGTAAGGAGCTTAGCACAAGTGAGAGTAAGGATGAGTATTTAGAGTTATTGGTCTAGTCACTTCGAAACGCAGGACTAAAATATGTTATGGAAGTGTTAAATATACTGCATATATATATATATATATATATATATATATATATATATATATATATATATATATGTATGTATGTATGTATGTGTACTCTAAACCTAAAAACATAGGGGGATATATCAATATTTAATACCTTTATCAAATGATATTCAATGAGAACCTATATATATATATATATATATATATATATATATATATATATATATATATATATATATTCTCAGATGTCAATTGACCTTGCCTAAATACAATTAAGCGAGCATCTCCCCTACATAATAAAAAGCAAGTGTCTGGCTACATATATAAATATACTGTATATGTGTATGTATGTATGTATGTGTGTATATATATATATATATTTATATATACACTGGTGTGTCTATTTCGTTCCTGTCACGCTGCGCTGCATTGCCAAATGTATGACAACTCGATCCCTCCACGTCCCATAGGTATGTGGGATAAGGAAGTAGTCACACCCTGATGAGAGGGGGTACCAAGAGAGTTACACTCGGAAAGCACAATCTCCCACAAATTGCCGAAACTGCCGTGTTGTAGTTAGGAAAGGGGACGGGTTGGGAAGGGTTGAATGTGTGTGCTAGTGCAAATCTATACTGAATATTTAGCAGTCATTTTCGATGGGCCGCGTACACTCCTTGCAGAATAATATTCAAACGTGCCAAAGTTTAAAGGTTTAAAGGTTTAAAGGTCGCTCATGAATGGCAGAGGCAAGGGACAGTGACATTGCCCTACCAATCAGGACAATGCCCTAGAGCCTGACCATATATTATATGATCAGCGCCCAAGCCTCCTCTCCACCCAAGCTAGGACCAGGGAGGGCCAGGCAGTGGCTGCTGATGACTCAGCAGATAGACCTATAGGCTCCCCCAAAACCCCCAACCTTAGCTCACAAGGATGGTAAGGTTGCAGACACTAATGGCACTAACGAATCTGAGCGGGACTCGAACCCCCGACTGGCGAACACCAGAGACGTTACCAATCAGGTCACATCAACCCTATAGTTACCCTATAATCGCCTGCACAGCATTTGTTTATATAATACAGTTAATTGTCAGGCCAATCTCTTATTACACCACATATGATCATTTCATACATTATTTTCATGGAATCATTTTTAAAAAATCACGTTCGTAATTGAGTACTTTTATCCACTACCCCCCAAAAAATCCTCATCTCACAAACCACGGGATCGAAAGTTAATGCAGTTTTCGTAATCTATATTGTGACCTTTCATTCGATCTATAACATTACTATCTTTTTCATCATATTACACACACATACACACAATATATATATATATATATATATATATATATATATATATATATATATATATATATATAGCTAGATGGATATATATAGATATATATATATATATATATATATATAGAGAGAGAGAGAGAGAGAGAGAGAGAGAGAGAGAGAGAGAGAGAGAGAGAGAGAGAGAGAGAGAGAGAGATATATATACATATATATATATATATATACATATATATATATATATATATATATATATATATAATTTCATTTTTCAGGCACACAAAAAATACTAGCATACTGAAATTTTAACATATCTTTGCTAACGTAATCTATGTTGGAAAAATAAGTATTTCTGCACTAATCTACTTTCTGTTTTTTTCAGTAATGTATGAACATTCTCTTCTAAAAGTTAGCCTAGAAAGAAAGCACCCCCTTACATAGAACGTTGTATCCATCTTAGAGTTCCCACAGGAGAGCATAGTCGGCAGTTTGGAAAGTATCAAAAGTTGGGAAACCGAATTTTCCAAGTTTTTCGTAACAGAATAAAGAAAACTTGAGAAAAACACAAAATTCAGCAGCACATTGCAGACACATACCACGGGGGCAGAAGTCAGTTCGAATAACCTCCTATTGGCTACATACACCACACGCCCCAAATCTTAACCCTCAACCAACTTATCATAACAACTAACGGGAGAATTTGCCTCAATGATAAAGGTCCAACTTCACTAATACATGTATTAGTGAAGTTGGACCTTTATAATTTACTCAACCCCCTGATAAATTGATGAAAATTGGGTTGAAGACCTGACACTGCAATCAATAGATTATTCAGTACCATATCACGATGGTGAAGAGAGAGTAGGACAACGAAATATCGATTCAATATGTAAATCAGTTGAATTATGTAGGTCTAAGCATGAAGCCAGCGGACTCTATCTAATTGCCTGTTCTCCCAAGCACTTGTTAATGTTGTAGATAACTGCCTTAGCTTGGCTATGAAGACTGTCATATGAAGACCTTGAATCAGACGAACGGTCCATCACAGTGTGTATAGCAACAACGTCTGGCATTTAAGATAGGGAAACCTATATGAAGAAATCCCACCTTGAGTTTTACCTCAGTGGTGGTGTGGAACAAAAGTAAGTATGGTTTTTGAAATACACCAATTTACATTGAAACAGAGAGGGAGAAAGAAAGACAAAGACAGTGGGTAAGGAGGTGGAGTGGGATTGGAGAAAGAAGGTGACCTGTGGAGATGTGGCACCAGTGGGGGAATTCGATTAAAACCCGGTGTCTATTGTTCATTTATCGCTGCGTTAGGTATAGAACATTTTCACTACGGAAATTTTAGAAATAATAAAATAAAACATGAATAATATTCTTACATTATTATGTTATTATTTCTAATGTCGACATTGTTTCAACATTTATTTACGACTTTCCTCATGGGACAAATGAATTAAATTAATGAGTTAGGGATGTAAGGCCAGGTACTTTGGCCAGATAGACCATTCACCACTCATGTGTTAACCCAGCAGTTGTACTTTGAAATGGAAAGTTAAAAAGAAGATGGACAGCCAACTGGAAGAAAGGAAGAGAGTAAAAGAGGTAAAGTAAAGGGTTAAAGCATAATGTATGTATGTATGTAAGTGTGTATATATATATATATATATATATATATATATATATATATATATATATATATATATATATATATATATGTATATATATATATATTATGTGAGCAGTAATGCCTACATTACACCCTAGGACTTTGTTCTACAGTATACTAAGACCTATGCCACCTATTTTCCCCTAAGGAACAGATGATGATATAAATATGTGTAAGTGTATAAGTATTAGTGTATTCTTTCAAACTAAAACAAAGTAAGCACTGTAGCGCTGCCGCCAGCGCCAATAAATATCAGTCGACTACAGCAATGTCTCTTCTGCCCTACGACAAAGGTGAGCTAAAAACGATTTTCTTTTTTTTTTTACACTCGTCTGCTGCCGATTGCTAAAAATAACGACTATCACCAAAAACCAGACGTGAAACCATTATAATTACTTTTGAAATAAACCTCAAATTTTTAAAAATATATATTTTTTTTTTCTAAAGCAGTACGCGGAGAAAAAAGCCCCTGACTGGTCAAGGTGAAATATTGAAAATGACTATCACCAAAAACCAGACGTGAAAGGACAATTATTACTTTCGAGGTCGTCCTCAAATTAGAAAAATATATATATTATTTTATTTCTAGAGCAGTGGGAGACCAGGGCTAGTTGGCACACTTTTTACATTTTTATTCATAGGTATAAAACTATAGGGTATTTTGGAGATTTTATTATATGAATGCAAAATATAAACATCTGACTACATTTCATTGCATCACAGACGTTGGTTCATGACCAAAAAAAACACAAATTTGTTTCAAAAAATAATTCTCACACGTGCCAACATACCCCACATGCGGGGTAAGTTGGCACACACTGAGGGGCAAGTTGGCTCAAAATTTTTTGTCTCGTTTGAAGACTATTTAAACACTATTTAGTAGAGCACCCATTCTTAATATCATAAAAATCACAGCACTTAATATCACAAATGTTTAAACAAATGGTTTTTTATCATTGAAAACTATCTCTTGCAAACAAGAAAATAAAACTAGTATTTGAATGCCCGAAAGGGAAACTTATTGTAAATCACAGTTTGTGTCATGAAAATAAGAAAATAAACACTAACATTTGAATCACAATTCTCACTTTAACTAAAAGAAAACCAGATCTAATGAAATACCTTAAACTTTCAATGTAGTCCGTGAAAATATTCAAATCACAAAATAAATGTTACACTTTCAAAGCTAAGTGTAATGATTAATCTATAATAGAAAAATAACAACAAAAAACGTGTGAGATAAAGAATCCATCCATCCATATACCAAGGCACTTCCCCCAATTTTGGGGGGTAGCCGACACCAACAATGAAACAAAACAAAAAGGGGACCTCTACTCTCTATGTTCCTTCAGCCTAATCAGGGACTCAACCGAGTTCAGCTGGTACTGCTAGGGTGCCACAGCCCACCCTCCCACATTTCCACCACAGATGAAGCTTCATAATGCTGACTCCCCTACTGCTGCTACCTCCGCGGTCATCTAAGGCACCGGAGGAAGCAGCAGGGCCTACTGGAACTGCGTCACAATCGCTCGCCATTCATTCCTATTTCTAGCACGCTCTCTTGCCTCTCTCACATCTATCCTCCTATCACCCAGAGCTTTCTTCACACCATCCATCCACCCAAACCTTGGCCTTCCTCTAGTACTTCTCCCATCAACTCTTGCATTCATCACCTTCTTTAGCAGACAACCATTTTCCATTCTCTTAACATGGCCAAACCACCTCAACACATTCATATCCACTCTAGCCGCTAACTCATTTCTTACACCCGTTCTCTCCCTCACCACTTCGTTCCTAACCCTATCTACTCAAGATACACCAGCCATACTCCTTAGACACTTCATCTCAAACACATTCAATTTCTGTCTCTCCATCACTTTCATTCCCCACACTCCGATCCATACATCACAGTTGGTACAATCACTTTCTCATATAGAACTCTCTTTACATTCATGCCCAACCCTCTATTCTTTACTACTCCCTTAACTGCCCCCAACACTTTGCAACCTTCATTCACTCTCTGACGTACATCTGCTTCCACTCCACCATTTGCTGCAACAATAGACCCCAAGTACTTAAACTGGTCCACCTCCTCAAGTAACTCTCCATTCAACATGACATTCAACCTTGCACCACCTTCCCTTCTCGTACATCTCATAACCTTACTCTTACCCACATTAACTCTCAACTTCCTTCTCTCACACACCCTTCCAAATTCTGTCACTAGTCGGTCAAGCTTCTCTTCTGTGTCTGCAACCAGTACAGTATCATCTGCAAACAACAACTGATTTACCTCCCATTCATGGTCATTCTCGTCTACCAGTTTTAATCCTCGTCCAAGCACTCGAGCATTCACCTCTCTCACCACTCCATCAACATACAAGTTAAACAACCACGGCGACATCACACATCCCTGTCTCAGCCCCACTCTCACCGGAAACCAATCACTCACTTCATTTCCTATCCTAACACATGCTTTACTACCTTTGTAGAAACTTTTCACTGCTTGCAACAACCTTCCACCAACTCCATATAACCTCATCACATTCCACATTGCTTCCCTATCAACTCTATCATATGCTTTCTCCAGATCCATAAACGCAACATACACCTCCTTACCTTTTGCTAAATATTTCTCGCATATCTGCCTAACTGTAAAAATCTGTAAAATAAATAACACATATGAAAGATACAGTATAGATAGAGTCTAATGTTACCTTGGAGGGCTACAGTCTAGATATTTCATAAATTAAGTGTGTGTCTTCTTCAATTGCACAAAAAAATGGCTTATTGATAGTCTTTTAAGAGTTTCGGTGATCAATCTATTCTGAAGAAGTGTTTAAATTCTTTCATTCTACGTTGTTTCGAGTATTGTTCTCCTGTCTGGTCTTCAGCTGCTGATACTCATCTTAATTTGTTGGACAGGAACTTACGGTCTATTCTTATTCCTGATCTAGATATTATTCTCTGGCACCGTCGTTCAATTACAGTAGTTCATTATACATGTTGCATGAGATTTTTTATAATTCTGACCATCCTTTACCTTCAGATCTTCCCGGACAGTTCCATCCTGTTCGTAATACTAGGCATGCAGATAATTCTAATAGTCAGGCCTTCTC
This sequence comes from Palaemon carinicauda, assembly GCF_036898095.1. Taxonomy (NCBI): domain Eukaryota; kingdom Metazoa; phylum Arthropoda; class Malacostraca; order Decapoda; family Palaemonidae; genus Palaemon; species Palaemon carinicauda. The sequence goes on from NC_090743.1 coordinate 28,057,880, forward strand.
CATCTTGAGGCTCAATACTACACAGTATTCTAGAAGTTTTATTCCAGGTGTGACCAAATTGGGGAATGATCTCCCTAATCGGGTAGTTGAATCAGTAGAACTTCAAAAGTTCAAACTTGCAGCAAATGTTTTTATGTTGAACAGGCTGACATAAGTCCTTATATAGTTTATATATGAAATGTCTGTTTTAATGTTGTTAATGCTTTTAAGTATTTTATTTTAATTGTTCATTACTACTTACATAATTTATTTATTTCCTTATTTCCTTTCCTCACTGGGCTATTTTACCCTGTTGGAGCCCTTGGGCTTATAGCATCTTGCTTTTCCAACTAGAGTTATAGCATAGCTAGTAATAATGATGAAAATAATAAGGATAATAATAATAATAATGATAATAATAATGATAATAATAATAATAATAATAATAATGATAATAACAATAATAAAAATAATATTAATAATAATCATATGTTATATTTTACTATTTAGAAAAACAAATAAAAAAAGTAAAATGTATATTACTTATTCGATTCCAGCAGATCACTAATTAAAAAGATAACAGCTTCTGGCGTAAAAATCTTTGAGAGTAAATGAATATGGTGTGTGTGCGTGTGTGTTTGTTTATGTTCAAAATGGAGCAGTTTCAACTAACAGATCAACGCAATAGTCACAGCCATATTCATAATAAAATTACATAGTAGATAAACATGCTATAGTATATAATATACACACACACACACACATATATATATATATATATATATATATATATATATACACATGTATATATACATATATATATATATATATACATATATATATATATATATATATATATACATATATATATATACATACAGTATATATACATATATATATATATATATATATATATATATATATATATATATATATACACACACACACACACATATATATATATATATATACACACACATATACATAAATACAATTACATTAATTTTGTTACTAAAAAACTAAAAGATAAAGTTATTTTCCACGTGAAAATTTAATATTCATTTGTAATTGCTTTAGTTAACAAAATCCTACCAAAAAACGAATTAAAAGTATCCGATAAGGAGTACAAAAAGCTTAATTTAGCGCAACATAACTTTGTGTGTATTTGCCCGGATTTGCGACGCCGAGATCCCCCCTCCCCCCCTTTTGACCCAAGCAAACTTCCCGCCAAGTTCGAAAAACTTTTAGTCGACAAACCTCGTATTCAATTTTCTCGACTTACTGCTGAATAATCATGCTCTTTCTGTTTCCGTTTTATTTTTACGTATGTTTAATAACACCAAAAATTTTAAATATGAAATAAGTAAATTAAAAAAATGTTTAAGAAGGACTTACTTTCTTCTACTATAATTTGGTATTTGATATGTTCATGTAGCTTTACTGATAATTACAAACACATATATGTAGACATAGTACAATATATACATACATACATATATATATATATATATATATATATATATATACATATATATATATATATATATATATATATATATACACACACAAGTGCAGCCGTTTCTGGTCCACTACAGGACAAAGTCCTCAGACATGTCAATTCATGCCTAGGGTTTGGCCACTTTTCATCACCACGCTGGCCAGTGCGGATTGTTGATGATGGGAGATTTTCATCTGATCACTTACAGCAGACCAACCTGTTATGGGTGGCCCTAACTAGTAGGCTACAGCCATGCTGATCATGGCGATACGCAAACCCTTTAATCAATTTAACGTATCCCTAATCAGAAATGGATTATATATATATATATATATATATATATATATATATATATATATATATATATATATATTATATATATATATATATATAATATATATATGTGTGTGTGTGTTACCATAAATATGCGAAATCCGTTATTATGCACAATTCTTAGTAAATCTGCATACTCACGGACACTTCAGTTAATATGCATAATTACTGAAAAATTCCAGTACATGTGCATAATTCCTAAAATCTTGGTAATCTTGCAAAATAACGGGACGTCTTCAGCAGTCTTAGTTCTGATAGGTTGAAGACAGATAAATTTTGTTATATTATCTTGGTAATTAAGGATAAACCGTTAGTAAAAAAAAAAAAAAAAAAAAAAAAAAAAAAAAAAAAAAAACTAGCTTGAATAAAAGTTGACTGGGGCTAAAAATATCAAAAAGGCTACTTTTCATATATCCTCCATCAGGAATATTATTTTATACTCTCGGAAGAATAAATAGCCAGAAATTAGATGCTAACACTGAGCATCTAAACGCTGGCGAACGCTCTACTTCTAATGCCATGAAGCCCGTTTCCCTCTGCCCAGGTATCTTACATTAGGACAAGTTAGGTTAAGATGCAAACCACTCAAATCAAACATCACTAAAAAGGTCTTCATAGAGAGTAAGTCCTTACTTCCTTTTCGATTGATTGATAGATTGATTTTGAGTTTTATGGCATCCTGACATCGTAGACTATTGACGCCTATATTGCTTGATATTCTACACTCAAAACAATAGAATTTTACTTCCTGCTTGATTGATTGATTGATTGACTGATTTTTCAGTTTTATGGTATCCTGATATCGGAGGTTATTGACACCGATACCATTTATCATAAATAAGGACTAAAAGGAAATTTAATTCAAACCAATAAACTAACATGATAGTGAATTCAAAATAACCAATCCTTGGAACCATCGTGTACGTAAAACTCACTGCAGTGTAATCATAGAAATAAACCAGTAAAGATTTCCACAAGTAAAAAACACATTTCGCTTTGAGATTACAATAAGACAAACTTTATCACCTGATAAGAACACTTACCTCTGAGCTTTTGCTTAAAGAGTACAGCCGTGCGGTTTCTCTCTCTCTCAGATACCTGGATCGTTCAACGAACGGATGATATGAAAATCAAACAAAGAGAAACATAAGTGAAACAGAAATATTTCAAAATATGTGAATTATCATCAAATTCAATAATCATATTCCAGTACAGACAAAATGTTTAACTTACCGTTTTTTCTTCTCTTCTTTCTTTTCTTCACAGCCAAATTCTACAGTCCTAAATCTCAGTTGATTTCTCCAGATGTAGTTCCTAAGTTCTTGAACTCTGCGTATTTTCAACTTGCAAGCAACGCAAAGATATATAACCCAATCAAAATGGAGTACTCTTAAATAAAGTTCTAACCTTCGCCCGACTTCATTCAAAATCGAGTTTCCATTCTATCTCATAATATGACTTTTTGACGGCGGCCAAAAATGGGGGGAAATACTCGAGGATTTCTTAAAAGAAGATAATTGGAGAAATCCGGTTGGATAACTTGCTTAACTCAACATTTTCACAACGATTTTCTTTTTTTTTTCTGAAGATGTAAACTAAATTGGATTCTTTAACGAACCGAAATTAACCACTAATAGGCCTTCCAATAATCTATAGCTTTTCGAGAAGTTTTTAAAAATTTCGTAGGATGAAAAGATAAACTAAGAAAATATATAATAAAGATAATATCGTATTTTCAGATATCCACATACCTTTAAAAAATTCCCTTACAATGCCGCCCCCCCCCCTTTTTTTTAGATGTTTTTAAAAATATCGCAAAATGAAAATATAAAATACAAAAATATATAATAAAAAAGATCGTATTTTCAGACAGCCACATACGAGTAACTTTGAAAAATTCTCTTCAAATTATTTCTTGCTTTTTGAGATGATTTTAAAAACTTCGTAAAATTAAAATAAAAAATAAAAAAGTATATAATAAAAAGATCGTATTTTTAGACAGCCACATAAGAATTCTCTTCCGATGATCTCTTGCATTTTGAGATGTTTTTAAAATTTCTTAAAATTAAAATAAAAATACGGTATATAATACAAAGATCGTTTTTTCAGACAGCCACATACCTTTCAATAGTTCATATAGATGATCTTGAAGGTTTTATTAAGGATATCCAGAATGAATGACAGAGAGATTTGGTTTTCAAGATATATAACTTAAGATTATTTTCTTTAATATTAAATTACTTTACCATATAATAATTACACTGATTATAATCATCGGGCTAAATATTATGATACAAATTCTGGGTGATCTGAAATGAACGAACGGGCTAAATATCAAACGGTTTTTACTTTGCCAAAATTATTCTACGCCAAATTTTCTTATCGATTTCAGAAATCACTTTGAAATATAGCACATAAAATGTATCTAACAATACAGAAGCGTTTTGGAAGAGTTTAAGACCTAACTGTATTTGAAGGATACTAGATAATACTGAACGTTTCATTGGTTGAAATTCACGTGCTTTAAACGGTAAATAGATGAAGTAAATGAACAGCACAGTATAAAAAGTCAATTTCTTACAGATTACGAAAAAGTTGTTCTATAAAACAGGAGTTTACTGGTTATACTATATAAGGTAAACAATTTATCAATCAAAATAATTCAATACTAATCAACATTACGTTATTAATGTGTATTTTAATAACAATCAATACAGGTCTCATACGATACGATACGATACGATACGATAGTAATGATACCTCTAAGAAGAATGAATTCTAATGACAGTTTCTATAGAAACGAAGCTATTTACTGTAGTATATAGTAAACGAGGCTAATCATAATGCGAGACTCCCCCCCCCCGCCCCCGCCCCCTTCCACAACTCAACCCAAGAAAAAATAATTTAATTCAACTGAATACAGAACATAAAGACGATAAATTTCGAAACTTTCTGGTAATAAAATATGAAATATCATTTACAAAATATATAAAACGATAACCAATTTTCAAATACAATAACCTGATATTAGTGAAGACGTACTTTTATCTAGGCCTCATAAAGGTTTAACGTTACAGTACCATACTGTATTGTATGAATATTTACAGTGTAGTTTTTCCATTACAAAACTTAAAAGCTAAATATTTATCAACTGAAATTAACATCACCTCTGCCATTCTGGATATCCTTAGTTCATACCCTGTGCAACTGAGACAAAAATTAACCTAATTATATACAAAATAATTTACTAACCACCTGGAAGAAAAGTCATAATTGTAAATATCATGGAAAGCAATCAAGAGCACATATAAACAATACATATGTGTACAGAAAAAGAACATTACATTGAAATTCAGATCAATAACTCAAACAAATAAATATATGTCATAATACCTGCATGGAATTAAATATTCATTAGTAACCCATATAATATACATTTTTTTCGTAAACATGCAATAAACAAGTTATAAATATCCACATAAGCAAATAAACCAGACACTAAAAGACTTGTTTGAAATTGGAGTTCCTTCAACCTCCTTTCAAATACAGCGTAATACAACAACCCAAATACAGCATAATACAACCGAAATAATCTATTATAAAACATAACGCTAGTTCCTACCAACACTGTGTTGTTGCTTTTCTTTTCCAATGAATGGAATACACTTCCCGGAAACACAAAAATAACTACACACCGTTATGATATAAAAATATTTTGATACACCCAAATTGTTCTTCAAAATTATAGAGGTAATAGCTACAACTAAGCAAAGAGAACTATGTAAAAATAAATGTCAAATGCTAAAAAAATCACGTCAATTATTTACGATCAATGTCGTTAACACTGACTACGTAACCATTAATAATATTCAAATTTAAATAAAGACCGTTTGTAATTGGACGCTGACTATAGCACCCACCGTTTATATGGTCCTTCTTTGATGTTTTATAATAATGAACACTTCTCGCATTTTGGATATTGCTTAAATAAATATTTAAAAAAGAAATGTTTAAATAAACTATTAAGAATTAAATATTTAAACGCAATTAAAATGAAAAGTTTTAAACAAACGAAAGAAAAATTTTTAAATAAACAATTAAAAAGAGAATGTTTAAATAAATTATTAAAAAGAGAATGTTTAAAAACACACAAAAAAAGAAAATGTTCAAATAAACAATCATAGAGAGCATTTAAATAAACAATTAAAAAAGAAATGCTTGAATAAACAACCATAGAAAACATTTAAATAAACAAATAAAAAGAAAAATGTCTCCAGTTGCACAATGGTACGAACTCACTCACCTTTCACTAACAGAGACCTGTGGAAAAACAAAAATACGTTCGTCAGTATCATTTGATGAATATATTTTAAATAAACCGTAACAGATAAATCTCAATAAAATATATATATATATATATATATATATATATATATATATATATAAAATGAATAAAAAAAAAAAAAACTTTTTGCTATCGGCTGTATAAAGAGGCAATTCAAGTTAAAATAAAAATTCCTTTTACATAAAATTTGTTACATCCATTATATTCTATTACCATTAGCCTACTGCTATAACCAATATATAAGGAATTTTTACTTATCCCTAAATCTATATTGCTAATCTTCCCTATAAAACAAAGAGCAAGTGTCTGGCTATATATATATATATATATATATATATATATATATATATATATATCTATATATATATATATATATATATATATATATATATATATATATATATATATATATATATATATATATATATATATATTATATATATATATATATATATATATATATATATTATATATATATATATTATATATATATATATACATAAATATATTTATATATATAAAACCATACACTTGCTCTTTATTTTGTAGGGGAGATTAGCAATATATATATAAATATATATATATATATGTATATATATATATATATATATATATATATATATATATATTTATATATATAGCAAGACACTTGCTCTATTTTATAGGGGAGATTAACAATATATATATATATATATATATATATATATATATATATATATATATATATATCTATATTATATTATATATATACATATATATATAAATATATGTATATAATATATATATATATATATATATATATATACATACCGTGTATATATATATATATATATATATATATATATATATACATATATATGTATATATATATGTATATATATATGTATATATACTTTACATGTGTATATATGTATATATATATATATAGTTGCAAACACTATGAGAAAATATCTAGATTGAGTGGGTCTCAAAACCCAGTAAAGCAGATCGCCAGGTAGGGACGTTTCCAATAAGCCACTACAATAGATTCAGAAAGACTCTCACGCTGCCTTATTTATCAACATGCCCTTCTCTTGAAACAAAACTTCTTCCATTTGACAACAATCCCAAGCTCTCTATAAAGCTCGTGCGAAGCACAGAGGAACACCCCGGTTAAAAAACCAGCCAAGTTGATTAGTAATTCCACCCACCTAAGGGAGAGTCTTTCCCTATTAAAAGCGAAATGGTTTGTATTTAGTAACGGAACAGATGACAAATTTGAAAGTAATTTGTATTTTTCCTAACAATACAAACCTTGAGTTCCTTATACAGATTTGTCTCGCCATCACCTATTCCCCTGCAAGTCCTTCCTGCAATCAAAACTGGTGATATAGGTAGCAGGTTGGTCGGCACCAGTCACCCGTTGAGATTGATTGATTGATTGATTTAAGGTTTTCAGGCATCCTGACATCTAAGGTCATTCACGCCGATATCAATTAGTTTATATATACAAAAAAAAAAAATAAAGAATATTCAATTAAAACCATAAAAGTTGAATGTCATTATAAAAGTTATATAGTTTTCAGAAGACCTGCTTCTGAAATAAATCTAAAAATGACACTTGCATAGTAGGACACATCATGTCCAAGAATCTTGGCAAGGATGAACCTGCCACCCTCACCTCGAGCCTCAAACAAATATCTATTCCTTAAGTTATTATAATTGAGGCATTTGGTCAACAAATGCCTTACTGTTAGAGGTACTAAACAGTCGTCACAATACGGTTGGTGTTGCCCACGAAGATTTTAGGGTGAACACTCTGGTGAACACCTGCGATGCTGTGGAGAGACTGAAACACAGCACTCTGAACTGGTATTCCTTGTTGTCTAGGCTGAATTTTAAGTACTTCCTTGAAGTCCTTCAGATCCAGTGTACACATGAAGTCTTGAGGTCTCACTGCAAGTCTGACCGTGTTTGTGGTCTCCAAGCTGAACGGAGTTTGTTTGACAAACTTGTTCAGAGCCGAGAGGTCGATGACTGGTCTCCAGCCTCCACCCGCCTTCTTTACAAGAAAGAGTCGACTGAAGAAGCCTGGGGACCCGTCGAGGACCTCTTGGAGAGCGCCCTTCTTCAACAGGGTCTGGACTTCTGCCCGAAGAGCTTGCCCCCTTCCTGATCCCATGGCAAGGGAGCTCAACGACACTGGATTCGTCGTCAGGGGAGGTAGAGACGTTGTGAATGGGACGCGATATCGCTGACTGATTACGGAAATCGTCCAGGAATCGGCCCTGAGTTGCTGCCACCTGTCTGCGCAACTTTGTAGGCATCCCCCCACTGGTGGACATGGAGGGGGACTGCCAATCCTAGCGTTTGCAGCCTCGGCTGCTCCCTCTACGATTTTTACCTCCCCTGGAGGACTTTTTGCCTTTCCTTTCCTTGACAGGAAAGGGCTTAGACACCACTGTCTTCGCTGCTACTTTCGGTTTCGTGGTCTTGGTAGGACGGGACTGCTGGGGTGCTGGAGGTTTATAGGGCTTGGATGTCAAAGCCCTATGCAGGAGGGAGTCTTGGTGGGACTTCCTCCACCTCTCAGCAGCCTGTTCCACATCCTTAGGCTCAAACAAGTTCGTTCCTTCTAAGGAAGAATGCCTGAGCCTATTTATCTTGGTGCTAGGGACCTTCTGATGGAACCTCTCAGCCACCGCATCCCGACGTTTCAAGATGGTATTCACCCACAAGTTCGAGACTTGGTGGGCTAGAAACTCGATGGTGCGAGTGCCTGAAAGGAGGAACGTCTCCATAGCTTTCCTGGTATGTTCTTTATGTTCTTTAGAGAAGTCCTCAGAGCGTATCAGGATACCTAAGGTCCCTAACCAGATATCCAGCACACTTCGCAACCTTCTCCTGATTAAGGATATCGGTTGCCGAGAACGAGACCTGCCAGTTGGAGAGTCTCTCAAGAGGGACTCCCCTGGTAAGCTCTTCCAAAGAATGGTGGAGAGGAAGAGCTAAACAAGGCTCCTCCAAGATCTCGAAGTACCTCCTCTGCTGTACGCGAGGAGGTGGGAGAAGCTTGTTGCCGGCACTGGAACGGTTGGAGGAGGCCAACTCAGAGAGCTGGACAGCGATCTTGTCCCTGGTACTCTTAACCCCCTGAGACCAGAGCAGAGCAGCACTGGCCTTAGAAGGTTTTTGAGTGCCAAATACGCGGTCCAAGACTGTGTCTTTGTCCTCTCGAGGGGGCATCTCTGGGACGGCAAACCCATTGAGAGTACTCATAAGAGTCAGAACCTGCCAAAATTTATGCTCTGACTCTTGTAGTTCTCCTCCGAATGTCGGACTTGCAGCGAAGTCTCCTGTCCCCAAAGGCTCTTCTTGGGGAGATTCGCGTACGTTCTCCAAGAGACTAGCTGGCCCCGTTCTAAGCCTTGACGAGGATTTTGGTACTGTCTTTGAGTCCTTCGACTCCTTCCTGGGAAGGATGTAGGACTCTAACATGGACGGAGGCAAGCTCTTCTTCGCCCCTACCCGGGAAGACTTTTCAACGCGAGGTGGGGTTTCCTTCATTGGTGCTATGGGGGCATTAATATCCCACCTCACGTGACTCCCTTGAGGACGGGAAATCCTCGTCCGACAAGTAAGGAGAAAAAGTCTGGGGGGGGGGGCGAAGGAGCTCGCCTCGAAGGCTTACGAGGAGACAACTTAGCTCTTGGAGAAGTCACCGCGTCCAAAACTCCTCTTTTTCTCTTCAGAGGGGTAGAGACAGCCAAGGATCTGTGCCCCAACTCAGAGAGAACAGGCTTAGCAGCCTGTGTAACTGCTCTGATTAGTGCACCGAACCATGGCAGTTGACTGATAGCAGCGCTGTCAGACACTCCCTCTGAAGGGCAGGGATCAACAGATCCCTGGGAGGAGTTTCCATAGGGGGGTTCACCTGAAAAGAAGAAACAGGGTTCCTAGACCTCTCTGGATGTTTCCCTTCCGCCGCAGGGCGCGCTGTTCTGCGCTTGTGGGGAGGGGAATGCGGCGATGGCGGCCTTGCCGTGCACTGTCCGGCAGCCTCGCAATCGGGAGAGTATTGACGCTCGCGCAGGGGGCGCGTAATGGTGCTCGTGCGATGAAGAATAGCCGGGGTCGCGCACAGGAGACTGCTGATGCGCGTGCGTGCGCGCGCGGGCGCCCAGGAGAGTGATGGTGCGTAGGAGTGCGCGCGGGAGACTGTGGGCTCACAGGAGCTTGCGCAGGAGACTGATTGCGCGCGCGCAGGATGAGGTCGTTGGACACACGGGCGAGTGGGCGGGAGTTCGCGCGCCTCAGAAGATGTCGTAAGGAGAGATGCCACTGGCGCGCGGGCGCGCATTTGAATCCTGTGTGCGTGGGTGCGAATCTTAAGGGAACGCGTATCCTCGCCCAGATCCGAAGATCGTGGGCGCGCCGGAGAGACAGCTGTGCGTGGGCGTTGGCTCACAGGAGAGCACTGGCGCGCAGGAGAGCGTTGGCACGTTGGCGAGCGCTGATGGAAGGGAGAGTGCTGGCGCGCAGGAGGTTGATGGCGCAAAGTGGCGCGCTACCCCAGGCAAAGTCTGGCGCACAGAAGAACGTTGGCGCTTATGTCCATCATGGCATGTAGGGGAAGTATGCACACGATGGCGCTTATGCCCTTGATGCCCTGAAACAGGGTTCGGTGCCTGACGAGCATGGTAGTCAGGTTTCGTGGGCGCGTAAAGCGCATCAGCTCTCAGGAACAGCAACGGCAGGTCAGTCGGGTAAAAGGTCGACGTCTCCTTTGCAAGGATGACCTTCCACCAAAGGGGATCGCGAACAATCCGCTGAGAGGTCTAGGACCATAGCAGGAACAGTCAGTGAACATTGACGAGGCTCCTCTGCGGCGGACTGCAACGACGACGATGAACCAAAGAGGCGCCTCCTAACCGCTTTAAAAGGTGAAGGAAGGCCTCTCTGGCGAAGGGGAAGGTGAGCCTTGCGACGGATGTACCCTCAGGGCGCCGTTGGATCAGCAAGCTGACCTTCTGCAGTCGTCCTAAGAGAAGTCTCTGTAAGTGAACTCCCCCGAGGGAGAGAAACACCGGCAGGAGAGACTGTTGGACTTAGTTTCTCCCTCGTTAGTTGAGCAGGAACGGGAGAAACTAAGCTTTCAGCTACTGCGAGATGTGAAGAGGTAGAGGTATTAGGAGATACGGCATTGGATACCTCTGACACCACAACGTCGACAATTGACAGAGGATCATCCTCTGCCAAAGTCGGCGATCGCTTGACAGCGGCACCCAATCGGATGATGTCAAGGAGAGCTTCCTTGGAGGGCAAACCCTCGAGTCCCAAGGAAGACCAAAGCTGAAATAAATCGATTAATGACACATCCTCCCCCGGGGGGAGAGGTGAAGCTGCCTCGCTAGGGGAGGCAACGCCATCTCTTGAACCCTGAATTTGGAAAACAGACCCATGGTCTACGCTACCACTCGACAGTCTCTCGAAAGAGTCCGATCGAGTGGGAGCTTCGGAGGAGGTTTGGGCAACGGAAGAAGAGTCCTTGGGTTTTTCTCCTTTCAAAGAAACCTTCAAAGGAGAAACATCCAACCTGGACTTCTTTTTACGTCGCCGAGAAAACCTCTCCCACTGGGAGGTAGACAACTCCCTACACTCACCACACTTATTATCACTATCCCACCGTTGGCCTCTACAGTAAGGTCAAAGGGTGTGAGGGTCTGTCTTGACCGCCGACATGAATGTTCCACAGGGGCAGTCAGGTAATCCAGGACAGGTGCGCATAATCGCAGAGGCCAACTTCACACACAAACCTGTCAAAAAAAAAGCAAAAATGCATTAATGGCTGCCAAGAGAGAGTCAAGGATGAGAGAGGACACGTCCGTCTACTATCCGAGCCGAGAGCAAAGTGAGCTCAGCACAGGTGTGTGTGTGTGGAGGGGGGTAGCAAGCCACCCTCCCCTACCCCCGCTAACTAGCGGTGTGGGTAGTAAACCCTCATTAAATCTTAATGGCTCGTCATTTCAGCTACGCCGAAAGTAATACCCCTATTAAATAGCGTGGTATGTATGTCAGTTACGGAACAAATATCATTTTTAAAAATAAAACTTACCCGCTGGTTATATAAGAATGGCTGATTGACACCCTTGGTGGCGGATCAGAGACAGCAACATAATTGGAAATTCACTTAAAAGTTAAATATAACCACTTAAGAGGTTCGTACCTGATAACGAAGCTGACTTCAATGGTTCTCTGTCTCATTCTGTCTGCTATCCTTACGACATCCAGTGGTTCCCCAGGGGGCTGAAGATCTCTAGGAGATGTCAAACGGTGCAATAAGCTATAACTTGACAGGACCTCAACTAATACCCCTGTTCCGGGCGCTCTCAAGAAGGAACAAAATGACCACCTGACTAAATCAAATATTGCGGAAGATTGTCGACCAATCTTCACGTACAATCATAAAAACATACATAATAGTTCCAAGAGGAGAACAGGGGTACTAGGGATTTAGGGAAATGTAGTGGTCGATGTTTCACCTACTACTGCACTCGTTGCTACGAATGATCCCAAAGTGTAGCATCCCTCACAAAGAGTCTGGATACAGTATAAGTAATGCAAGGCGAATACAGGATTACTCCTTCAAAAGGCTGTATGCATGATGCTTTGCAGAGAACATTTTTGTTTAAAAGCTACAGAAGTTGCCACAGCTCTAACTTCATGAGTCTTTACTCTTTAGACAGCTTAAGGTCTGCCTCACCACAGTGTGAGTGAGCCTTTCTAATTAAGGTCTATAAGAACAGAAAGAGCGTTTTAGACATAGGTAGCGCAGGCTTCTTGACTGCACACCAAAGAGCCTCTGAATAGTCTCTCAACACCTTTAGTCCTGTCCTGATAAAACTTCATCACTTTAACCAGACAAAAAACTCTCTTCAACTCTTCACAAACCAAATCCGAGAGAATAGTGATCTCAAAAGATTTAGGCCATGGATGAGGACGTTTGTTTATGACCAAGAATCCAAGTTGCAAGAAGCATATGGCTTATCCGTTTCTGAAGCCCATGTTCTTGCTATAAGAGTGAACTTCACTGACTCTCAGCTGTTGCCACACTTACTAAGAAAAAGTCTTCAAAGTCAGATCTTAAAAGAGAAGCCGAGTGTAAAGGCTCGAATCCGTCACTACGCGGAATTTTAAAACAACCTCTAAATTCCAGGCTGCGAATCTTGCTGATGCTTCTTAGTCATCTCAAACGATCTGAGAAGATCTAGAAGGTCTTTATTTGATATATCCAATGTCCTGCGTCTGAAAACAGCTGCCAGCATACTCCTGTACCCCTTGATGGTCGAGGAAAAAATGTGCTTTCTTCTAAGATCTAAGAAGTAATTGGCCACTTGTGTTTTAGAGTTACTAAATGAAGAGACTGATTTAGCTCTACACCACGCCCTAAAACCTCCTATTTGGGCTGCAAAACCTTGAGGTAAAAGTCCTTCGTACAAGCGATAGCCTTAGCTGCCTCCTTCGAACAACCCTCTAGATCTTAGGGGTTTTCCGAAAGACTGAAGGCAGCCAGACCTGATGTGGGAAACGGTCCAATGGCATGCGTCCAACATGCATCCAGCATGGGCCCAGCATGAGTCCAGTATGGTTCCATCATGCTGCATATGCTCAACATGCTGTGAGGGAGAGTCAAGATCTATACCGCCTGCCGAAACGCGTCCAGATCGGATGCAATGAACCGATATCGAAGCTACGCTTGTTGAAAAGTAGCATCAACAAAGCGAATCTCATGCTATGAGGTTAAGACCTGATCGCGTGTAACCAGCAAGTGTTCAACATACTTTAAGCCAATAGCTTGACGCGAGGGAGCGTTAGCTGCGCTGCCAGAGAGTCACGAAGGAGAGACAACAATCTGTCTATACCGCCTGAAAAAAAAAAAAGACTTGACTGTATGCAGCTAGCATGCGACCAGATTTCCGCATGTGTTTGCATTGCCGTAAGGTGTCAGCGTGTTGTATGCGTTCACCTTGCCGTGAGGTTACAGCGCGCTGTCTGCGTCCCGCCTGTTGCAAATCTACAACGTGTTGCGAGGAAGCGACAGTATCGCGTCTGGTCAGTGGCACAAAGAAGCAACTGATTGTCTATCATGATGCGGGGAAAAACCTGACTGACCTTATCCAGCATATATCCAGTCTGACACAAGCGTATAGGTTGCAGTGGGATTTCAGATTGATCAGTTTGCCGAGAGCTGTCCGCGTGTAGCATGCGTCCACATCAGCGGTAGTCGCGTGTCCCGCAGAACGCGAAGGTAAGACAACTTGTTGAAAGGATCAACTTTGACTGTTAGAGTCTAGAATACGAACAGACTGGTGTCTGCGTCTGCATGAGAGAGAGACCAGACTGGCGTCTGCGTCTGCCGTGAGGGAGAGACCAGACTGCCACATGCGTCTGCCCTAACGCTTGCCTTAACGCGAGCTGATCGCTGCGAGGAAGCGTTGCTGAGTATCGGAGAACTACGCTTTCTGATACTATCGGAAGACCATTTTCTTGGTCTATAGCTGTCCTTAGATTCTTTCAGGTGAAATTTTTCCTCCCGAGAATCGTAAGCACCAAAAAGAGATGAAATTGACCTCTTTAGCTTAGACATAACATACACTTGCGGGCCACCGTGTGCGCTAACTCAGGCGTGAGCGATCGCTGTGAGAGATCATCAACCGTAGTCCCGTGAGCGACATGGGAAAGTCATTACCATTTCCAGGGCACCTTTTGCACGACCTGAACGTACCTAATGCTGCGAGATATCATCAACAGTAGTCGGATGGCCCCCAAAGGACAGTACTAGACATTCCCCCCAATCTGGGGAAGGAGAAGAAGCGTGAACAGAAGTAAACTGAGCACCTTTTCCCCCGATGAACTACGTGTCTTACGCGATATTTGGTGCTGACACATCGCCTTCTTCCGAAAAGAAAACCTCGGGCAAACATCAGTTACTGCAGGATAGGTTATTAGGAGACATACGACTCATGAGAGGTCTTGAACGTATTGGTTGGTGTCAACCAAGTCTAGCTTTTGCGTCCTTTGACAAGGACAAACGCTTTCTTCCCTGAAAGTGCCTAAGATTCCAGAGGAAGAGTTAGGATCGTATGCGACTTGTCTGACTTCCGCTTCTCTCGTGGAAGAAAACACGCTCGATTGCTTCCAGCTTAAGCATCGCGACACGCCTGCTGCGAGGGTAAGTCCTGTTTGCGTGCGTTCATGATGAGTAACTTCCTAGTCTAGCAGAAAGGGAAAACGTAAAACGCCATCCTCATCAGGGAACTGCGTCCTATTACGCAGAAAAATGTCACAAGATCCGTGATGCCATAGCGATGATGAACTGATAGCTTCAAGACCTTCAAATTTCGCTCTGCTTAAGAGATTACGTCACATGGTTGTGAAGTCATAGTTTGTCAATCGAAGGCGAAGAAAACACCTTTACTTCGTCATTCCAAAGCCGAGAGCGAACGTCTTGGAATGCATCGACAGGATCGCTCGGTGGAACATACGTTTAGCGCACAAGGTCCGCGATATACCTTAGCCTTACGACATTCCTTCTCCCAGGGGTTGGGAAGTAAGGAAAAGGTGTCAGGTTAGGAGTAAGACGGACACGAACGAACACATCCTCCAGTGCACTGTGTTATGTTTACGAGCCACTGAACATTTGCGTTTCTAACTATAGAACATTAAATCATAAAAGATCTGCCCGTTGTTGAATTGAATATAGGATTTAGGCATTAAGCCAAGCACTGGGGCATCAAAGGCCATTCAGCGCTATATAACGAAAATCATTCAATCATATCTGTACACTCACACCATTTAGTATCATTTTAACCTTTAATACAAATCGTAACACTTTCATACAATAAAATCTAGATGTGAAATAAATAGGGATTAAAAGGGTCAAATAAATAAATAAATTAATAAAATCAATTACAGTATAGCACGTAATATAACCGAATACTTTGTATAAATTTTCTCAAGTTCAGGGTACTGTATTACAGTTTTCCCCCAGTATATCTCTTAAAGTTTTGTCCTGGAGTAAATGTGTCCTCCTCTGAAGATTAAAAACAGGACAATCGACTAAAATATGTTTAACATCCATTGTCACTTGACAGGTATTACAAAGAGGGGCCTGTCTCCCTTCCCCACTCTTCATTAAATAATTGTGCGTTGCATGTGTATGGCCAATACGCAGCCTAGTTAAAATAATGGTATCCCTTCTACTTGTAGAATTACAAGATGACCATTTATCCACCAATGGGTGGATTTGTTTCAATTTTGTATTGGTGGTCAGTTCAGACCATCGAGCTTGCCACTTATTTTTACAGTAAAGATGAATCTCACTTTTAAGATCTTTGTAAGGAATACTCAAGGGGGATGGATTACTTAGCCCTGAAGCTTCCTTTGCTGCCTTATCTACTTGTTCATTTCCATCCACCCCAACATGGGCAGGGACCCAACAGAAGTGAACACTGATACTCTTCCTAGACTGCAGAAGTACTAACCAGTCCTGCACCTCTTGTACTAGATGAGGGCCTGGCATAATTTGTTTTAATGAGAGTAAAACACTATTGGAATCCGTAAAAATTGTATAAAAACTATTTTGGTTGCCATTTTTAAAAATATGTTGGACTGCGAGAATTATTGCGTACAGCTCAGCAGTAAAAATTGAACAAGAGGATGGGAGTTTCCTTCTAATAACAATATCTCCCACCACAGCTGCACTTCCAACTCCTGCAGCCGATTTGGAGCCATCTGTAAAAACATGTTTCCCATGATGTTGAGCAGCATGATTTAAAAACTCACTTCTCATTACCCTACTAGGTAAGGTATTTTTCCCTCCTGTCGTAAAACATACTTTAACACGTGGATTACACCAAGGAGGAGACTTGGGATATCCTACTTCTGCTATCTGTGCTGTTAACAAGCCTACTTCTCTAGCATCATTTTTCAGCTGTACTTCCAAAGGCTTAGGCACTCTAGATCTGTTAGGAGCCCGATCTAAAGGCGCCCTAACATATTTACAGTTAGGATTGTTTCTCACAGCAAGGGACCTAGCTAAAAACCTCAAACTCAACTCCTCTCTGCGAATGGAAAGGGGAGGTATGCCAGAATCAACATAGAGACTGTCAATGGGAGATGTTCTGTAAGCACCTGTGCAGATGCAAAGCCCAGCATTGTGAACAATATCAAGTTTTCCAAGTAAAGTCTTTGTAGCTGACCCATATATTTGGCATGCATAGTCTAACTTGCTCAGACACAAAGATATATAAATTCTAAGCAAAGTTGTTCTATCAGCACCCCAATCAAAATGCGATACCACTTTCAGAATGTTCAGTGACTTCTTAACCCTGATAGATAGGTCATTTATATGGGGACCAAATGTCATTTTCTTGTCGAAAATGACTCCAAGAAACTTGACACTATCCTCATATGGCAAAATACCATCATTTAAGAAAAGGGTGGGGATCTCTTCCCTTTTACGAGTACGAGTAAAGCGAATGGCTTTGGTCTTCTGAGGAGAAAACATGAATCCACGAGAATTTGCCCATGCGGAAGCAGCATTTATTGCAATTTGAAGATTTTGGCATGCTTGTAGTGCAGATGATCCACTACAATAAATTGCAAAGTCATCGACAAATAGTGATCCTTGTATGCCAGGAGGTATGTGCCTAATGAGACTATTAATAGCAACAGCAAACAAGGTCACACTCAATACGCTGCCTTGGGGGACACCTTCTTCTTGCATGTAGGATGAAGATAGTTCTGACCCTACTCTCACTTTAATTGAGCAGTTTGATAAAAATTCTTCAATAAAAGAGAACATATGTCCTCCTATACCCCACGAGGCCAATTGCTTTAAAATACCACCCCTCCAGGTGGTGTCATATGCCTTTTCGAGGTCAAAAAAGACACCCACCACCTGGTTTTGGTTAGAAAAAGCATTTGAAATTTCCCTTGATAACATCAGCAAAGGGTCTAGAGTACTTCGGTTCTTCCTAAAACCAAACTGTCTGTTAGATAAAAGATTTTTTGATTCTAGATACCACACAAGTCTGTTGTTGATCATTCTCTCGAATAGTTTGCATATGCAACTGGTCAAGGATATGGGCCAATAACTAGATGGCAGTTCTGGGTCTTTACCAGACTTGTGGCCTGGAATTACAATTGAAGTATGCCAGGAATCAGGAGATGTATGGGAAGCCCATAGACCATTAAAGGTTTCTAATAAAAATTCCTTGGTATCCACTGGAAGATGTGATATCATTTCATACCGGATGCCATCCTCACCTGGGGCAGTTAAAGAAGAGCTAGAGATAGAATTTTGCATCTCCTCCATACTAAAAGGCAGGTTAAAAGCTTCAGTATTTGAAGAAGCAGGAGGAACAACAGATGTTGATGCTCTAATTTGTTGAGATGCTGGGGAATAGTTGTCAGCACTTGATACATGGGCAAAGTGCTTAGCAAGAACCTCTGCTGCATCTTTGGGGTCATATATATCTATTATTTTCCCTTAATATTGGTAGAGGCTTAGGGACGAATTTACCTTGAAGTTTTCTAATCTTGTCCCATATTTCCTTTGAAGGAGTTTTGGTATTAATATTAGATATATATTTCTTCCAATATGCTCTCTTTGCTTTTTTAAAAATTCTTTTTTGTTTGGCACAGGCTCTGAGATATGCTATTCTATCTGCTAAATAGTTTGTCCTCAAGTATCTTCTGAAGCAAGTTCGGGTCACTTTTCTTGCGTTGGCACATTCTTTACTCCACCAAGGAACTACAGAGCGATGAGGTAAACCGCATGTTTTAGGTATAAACTTGCTAGCATTATCGTCAATAATATTTTCAAGATGTTGATAGGCATGCACTGGAGATGTAAATTCATCATATTCTTTATCAGTGTGTGAACAGTTTTCATAAGCTGCCCAGTCTGCCTCATCTATCTTCCATTTTGGTGGACACTGAGAAGGAAGATTATGGACATAATTTAACATTATTGGCCAATGGTCACTGCCATGTAGGTGTTCATTTACTGACCAAAGGTAGTCCAATCGAATGGATGAGGAACAGATTGACAAATCAATGGCTGATGTATAGTTGTGGAATACATCATACCTAGTTGGAGAACCATCATTCATTAGTATTACATCATTGTTGTCGATTAATTCTTCAACAAGATTACCCCATCTATCGCACACATTTCCACCCCATAAAGTATGCTTTGCATTAAAATCACCCATTAAAATAAGAGAGGCAGGAAGCTGATTGATCAAGTCTTGGAGGTCAAAGTCTAAGCCTTCTTGGATTACCAGCATGATCTAAGAGGAAAATTTCTAAGGATGGTTCAATATATAGCGAGCATAAAGTAATTTTTTTCCCGATATAAGTTCTAACTGCACATGCCTGTAGTGGTGTATTGAGTGGGATCGTTTCAAATTTTACATATTTGTGAATAATAAAACCTGTACCACCTTGAGCTCTTGCAGCTTGCAAAGGAGGGGATCTACAAAAATGATAATTGAGTCCAGGATTAAATGGTTTGTCACTGATCTTGGTTTCCTGTAGGCAAATTACCTTCGTGTCTGTGTCCCTGGTTAAAGTTTTTATTTGCTCAATGCTAGTACTTAGACCTCTGCAATTCCACTGGATGATAGACATTATCTTTTGTTATTATTTTTCTTTGTCTCATTTGTCTTTTGGGGCTTTTCAGATGAAGCCATGTAAGGCCTGGAGATGGAAGGCTTTACTAGGCCACCACTCTTCTTTTCTTTCTTTCTAGGATCTTTATAAGAGTCAACCTTAGGATCATGAGCAGTAGGGCACTTACCTGACTTAGATGAAGGTGAGGATGATGGGGACCTTTTCCTCTTTGGAAGATCTTGTTTTCCAATCTCCATCAAATCAGGTAGAGATTCTGCCTGAGACAATACATTTAAGGTGGTGGAAGCCACATTGGCTTCCTTGGAGGATTGTGCTAGAACTTCAACAGTTTGAGCACTTAACCCAGAAGGCTGGGCTACTACCTCTAGGGGAGATGCTCCTATCGGTGACAATACTTTTGGTGTGTTGGAAACCATATTGACCTCTTTGGAGGTTTGTGCTCTGGCTTTTATAGGCTGAGCACTTGACCCAGATGGCTGGGCTACTACCACTAAGGGAGATGCACCTGACGGGCCAGGTGCTGCCACTGGTCCCCCTGTGGTAGTAAGGGGTAGTGGATTATAATCTTTTGTTGGCATCTGAACCGCGCGAGCAAAATTAAGTTGCCGATTGAGTAAATGCTTTGCATAACCTACACTTATATGTTCAGCATTTGCTTTCAAGATTGCAGCTTCTTCTTTCTTGTATTCTCTACATCTTTTATCATTTGATTTATGATGATCTTTACAGTTTGCACAGGTTGTATCTCTGTTGCATTGGCCATGTTCTAAAAAAGAACAGTTAATACAGATCTTCGTATTATTGCAGTACCGGGAAGGGTGACCGTACTTGAAACAATTAAAGCATTGTAAAGGCCTAGGTTTATATTCTCGAACACGTACTCTTTCATTCTCAATAATTATATGATCTGGTATAACAGGGGTTTCAAATGTTAAAACTACCATGCTTGTTTGAGGGATCTTACTTACTTTCCAAACATTAGCAGGGAACATGTTCAGAATTTCTGGTTCTGAAAATTCATATAGATCTTTATCAAAAACTACTCCTTTACCATAGCTGAAGCTCATATGTGGTTTAATATCCTTAATAGGATCAATTTCTGCAATCTTCATGCCACAAAGCATGTGAACTTGAGTATCTGATTTTGCATTAATCAAAACAGATTGCTTACCGTATCTACTAATATCCTTACTTTTAATTAAACCAACTTTTTTTGTATAAATTTACTAATCTTATAATAGTTATAATTATCTATCTTCCCAGATGCAATTATCCATGTTGGGGGCTTGGGGGTTCTTACTTCTGGAAGTCTATGCTCTATTTCTTTTTCCATCCATTCTTCTGGTTTATATACCTCTAGGTGTCTTGGTGCTTTATCACATAGAGCCCCAGAAATCAAACAATTGTCAATTTTTATGCTCTCTAAATTTTTATTTGCTTCTAAAGCAATCTCAAAACTTGAAAATGATACCCAAGCTTCCCAAAAGCCTTTACTACCATTAAGCTCCATTAGAATTTCTTTGATTGCCCCAAATCTACAGAAGGCTTCATGAATTATGTCATAGCTACAACCAATTGGTATGTTTTTTAAGTGGAGAATTTTCAGATTTTTTGTTGGATCTGGTAATGAGCCAGAACCAGAGAGTAAAGTATTACTGTTATTACAAGGATCATTTTCCACCAGTGCCGATAAATTGTCTTTAACAACACTGGTCAGAGAAGTATTGTTGGAGGAATCCTTTTTATTGCCGAGGTTGTCAACAGAGCTTTCCCTATTTAAACAAGCAGAAGTCGTCAACGGTGTCTGGGGTTCGCCATTTGATCCAGGGGTACGGGGAATATTAAGTTTACTCGTTAATTATTTTTTGAGGGGGAGGGAAGGGGTCATAATAACAATGAAAAAAAAAAAAAAACAATGGAAAAAAATAAAGTTTAAGGGAAAGAAAAAATTAAGACTGTCTGAAATTCCAAAGAAGACACCGTTAGCCTTTCCTGGAATTAATTTCTCCACCAATGACACCTGTGAAAGCTGCTTACCAAATGTCCACTCCCTACCCTACCACAAAGGGATGGTACCACTATGATTAGAGTGGCTCAAGTGTATGCCAAACCCGCTTGATGGGACCGAGAGCATTTCAAGAATACAATCATCCCCACTCTAATCATAGTGGCAGGCAAACCGGACAGAATGCCGAGAGTCCTATCTCTATGAAATCGCCAACCCCTGGAATCCGAAGGCCAAATTTCCTACGAGATAGTTCCGCGTGCCAGTATGGGAATACTGACACTCCTAGGTGTCCAAACATTTTCGGGCAGTTGGCAAGACCACCACAGCTCCCACAATTGATTTTGAAATAAAAACCGATCATGGATACAATGTCCCCTCTAAAAAACCTGGACAGTGAAATGGGTAAGAGAGTTTTGACAGCAAGGTTGGAGACAGCTGATAATTATGAAGGAGGAATAAGCAATAAGAAGTAATAGAAAAAGAATGAGAGAAATTTAGAGTCAAACTGAGAAAAAGAAATTCCCCAGTTCGAGAGCCCTCTTGCCCGTCACAAGCCTTCAGCACGGGAATGATATGCCGTGCTGAAGCCCAATGACTTCATCAAGGCATTCTCTCGTTAAGAGGGATCTGCCCGTTGTGGGAGATATACTCTTACGCTCTATTCTCATAAAGGCCTTAATGCACTTTCTGCTGTTGCAGCTGCAGGTGCTGCAGCATCAACCTCTACAGTTAGGTTTGTTATGCTGCATTGAGGACGCGTTATTGCACTGACCTATCAGCATTGTCTCTTTGCACTGTTACTCTTCTGAGAACGATTTAATGTTAATTTATTTATTTTCTTATTTCCACACTGAGCCATCTTTCCCTACTGGAGCCCTTTGGCTTAAAGCATCTTGCTTTCCCAACTAGGGTTGTAGCCTGGCTAGTCATAATAATAAAATAAACAGAGACGCCTTCCACGCACCTAGCGAAAAACTCTGAAGTCGGAACGAGGAGCAGCAGGTACAAAATAAAAGGGAAACTCTTCAGAAAAAACTCTCATAAGTTTCTGAAAGTCACTCCCTTCCTCCAACCAGTCTCTATCCTACGTAGAGAAGTCTTGATTCCTAGGAGTCAACTCCTTAGGATTCTGAATTCTGACCTCAATGCTTAGAGATTTTAATTCTCGCTCTCCCAACCAAGAATTAGCCCAGCAGGCCTTGGTCAGAGAACATAATATCTTTCTAGTTAAGATTTATTTCTTAACATAGCGCCTGGCGCAACAAAGATCCAACACTAGACGTTCATGGTCATGTAGACATCAAAGTCTATTGTCATGGGTAGCGTGGTGTCTGACTAACGCTGACGCTACCGCTCCGCCCCGTTACCACGTCTGACTGACGCTGACGCTGCCGCTCCGCCACCGCGTCTGACTGATGTTGCTGTCTGTCATGCCGCTTGTTGGCATGCTCTGCTGCCTGGCGATCATCGGAGCGCCTGGATAGACTGACACTCGGCGCTATGAGCGGTCGGTTGACATTGAGAAGCAGGTACTCGAAGCGATGCATCCACCTTCTCCCGCCATTGAACATTGCAGCTGGTAGGCCGCCTGTGCAACAACGAGTCATCACCGGAATAGGCAGGTCGCCTGTGCGAAAATCCGTTAAAACCGGAATCGTGACACCCAACCGCACTGCCAACGGCAGGCTGATAAGACTGCATAAACGAAGATAGTTGCTGTTTCATGTCTGACAGCAAAGACCAATTAGGACCAATCTTAGGCGACCCGCGTGCAGCATTTTCAAACACGAACCCGCCCTCTTCGTCGTTTACATAGCGCTCCCCACTTTCGGGAGACGAACACCCTTCTGGTGGAAGCGGCGGCACAACGTCCGCGCATGAATCGTAATACACGAAGAATGATTCTAATTTTGATTTCAGCTTTGCGCCTGATGCGCGTCATCGCTTAATATTAGAAAACACTTTCACCTCGCTTTACCTATAGCGAGGGTGAGTGTTCTGGGGATCAACAGAAAACGCTCGAGGGGACTTCTGTTCGGGTCTTACAAGACAGTAAACGCCTCTCGACTTAACTTCTCCCCTGGGTCCGGGAGCTTGAAAGAGGTTTAAGGCTAGGATAACGACAGGTCCGAACAGAAGCACCCTCCACTAAATTGAATAAAATTCACTGCACTAATTTAGCACTAAAAATTTTCATTTTACTCTTTGGTAAAAATTATATTTTATAATTGTTTAAAAACCAAAGAATACACGCTCTCAAAAAAAATGACCCCAGTAGAGAGAGACTTAACTATTCTGTAAACTGTTTGAATGGGGATGCAAAAGTTACTGAATCCCATATAAATGCAACAAAATATTAAATATGATATTTTCATTATAAAATAAATTTTTCAACATACTTACCCGGTGGATATATATATAGCTAACGTTTGACGTCACGGCAGAAAAATTCAAAACTCGCGGGCAATCAGAGATTGGGAAGCTAGGTGTACTACTAGCGCCACCACTCGCCAGGATACTGGAACCATTCCACAAGTCCTCAGGTCTTCTCTGCCCATAGGTCTCTAGAGGGGCGGAAGGGAGAGAGTTTAATTATATATATCCACCGGGTAAGTATGTTTAAAAATTTATTTTATAATGAAAATATCATTTTTAAACATTTGACTTAGCCGGTGGATATATATATATAGCTGATTGACACCCTTGGTGGAGGGTAAGAGGCCAGCATTAAACTACATAGGAATATAACTCAAGAGTTTTGATAAAAACCAACTTAAGGGTTCGTGCCTGATAAGGAAGCTGACTTTTAGGATTCTCTGCCTCATTAGTCCGCTATCCTTATGAAGCCCAGCGATCCACTCGGGGGCTGAAAGACCTCTAGGAGCTGTCATATCTGGGGTGAACACCCCTATGACAGGACCTCAACCAATACCCTTGATCTGGGTGCTCTCAAGAAACAAGTTTGATCACCTGCTAAAATCAAATGATTGCGGAAGACTGTCCCAGTCCGGCGTCAATGACCTTAGATGTCAGGATGCCTGAAAACTTTAAATCAATCAATCAATCAATCTGTCCCAGTCTCCACATACAACAAAAAAGACAATAGTTTCAAGAGAAGAAAAAAGGTATTAGGATTCGGGGAATGTAGTGGTAGAACCTTCACCCACTACTGCACTCGCTGCTACGAATGGTCCCAAAGTGTAGCAGTCCTCGTAAAGAGTCTGGACATTCTTTAAATAATGTGAAGCGAATACAGATTCACTCCTCTAAAAGGTTGCTTCCATAATGCTTCGTAGGGATCGATTTTGCTTGAAAGCCACTGAAGTTGCCACAGCTCTGACTTCAGGTGTTCTTACTTTCAGCAATCTAAGGTCAGCCTCACCTCAGTGCGCGTGAGCCTCTCTAATCAAGAACCTGACAAAATACGATAAGGCGTTCTTTGACATCAGTAAGGAGGGCTTCTTGACCGAACACCATAAGGCTTCAGACTCGCCTCATAAATTTTTGGTTCTGTCTAGGTAAAATTTAAGTGCTCTCACAGGGCACAGGACCTTCTCTATCTCGTCACCAACCACATCTGACAGGTTGGGAATCTCAAAAGATTTCGGCCATAGATGGGAAGGACGCTCATTCTTGGCCAAAAAACCAAGTTGCAAGGAGCATATTGCCTTTCCAGTACAGAAGCCGACGTTCTTACTGAAGGCATGAACCTCACTAACTCTCTTTGCAGTCGCTAGACTCACTAGAAAAAGTGTCTTTAAGGTGAGATCTTTAAAAGAGGCTAAGTGTAAAGGTTCAAATTTCTCAGACATAAGAAATTTTTCAGGACAACATCCAGATTCCAAGCTGGTGTCACTATCTGATGCTCCTTAGAAGTTTCGAAAGACTTGAGAAGGTCTTCAAGATCTTTATTGTTAGAGAGTTCTAGGTTCCTGTACCTGAAAACTGCAGCCAACATGCTTCTGTAACCTTTAATGGTAGAGGAGGAAAAGTTACGTTCACTCCTAAGGTGTAGCAGGAAGTCAGCGATTTGGGCTATAGAGGTATTGGACGAGGAAATTGAGGTGACTTTGCACCAATCTCGAAACACCTCCCATTTGGACTGGTAGATCCTGATGGTAGAGGATCTCCTTGCTCTGGCAATCGCTCTAGCTGCCTCCTTCGAAAAGCCTCGAGCCCTTGAGAGTCTCTCGATAGTCTGAAGGCAGTTAGACGAAGAGCATGGAGGTTTTGATAGAACCTTTTCATATGCAGTTGCTGGAGCAGATCTAACCACATTGGCAGACTTCTTGGTATGTCCACCTTCCATTGATGTACCTCGGTGAACCATTCTCTTGATGGCCAGAGGGGAGCAACCAAAGTCAACTTGGTCCATTCGTGAGAGGCGAACTTTTGTAGGACTTTGTAAAGGATTTTGAAGGGGGGAAACGCATACACTTCCAGGTGAGACCAGTCCAGCAAGAACGCATCGATGTGGACCGCTTCTAGATCTGGAACTCGAGAGCAGTATGTTGGAAGCCTCTTCGTTCTCGAGGTTGCGAATAGGTCTATGGACGGACGTCCCCATATCCGCCATAGTTTCTCGCAAACCTCCTGATGCAGAGTCCATTCTGTGGGAATGACTTGGTCTCTTCTGCTGAGGCAGTCTACCATCACGTTCCTTTCTCCCTGTATGAACCTTGTTAGTAAGGTGATGTTTCTCTCCTTCGCCCAAACCAGAAGCTCCCTTGCAGTGAAGTCAAGGGACTGCGAGTGGGTCCCGCCTTGTTTGGAGATGTAGGCTAATGCTGTGGTGTTGTCTGCGTTTACTTGCACTACCTTGTTTTGGATTAGTCTTTCGAAACTTTGAAGGGCCAAAAGAACTGCCAGAGGCTCCTTCTGGTTGATGTGAAAACTCTCCTGGTCTTTGGTCCATAGGCCCGAGCATTCTAGTTTGCCTAGTGTTGCTCCCCACCCCGAGTCCGAAGCGTCTGAGCACAACACATGGTCTGGGTTCTTGTGTGCTAGAGAGAGGCCCTCCTGAAGTCTGAGATTGTCGTCCCACCATTTCAGGCAACTCTTGACCGTCTCTGGAAGCGGAATGGTCACTGCTTCTAAGTCCTTCTCCTTGTCCCAATGCTGGTTGAAGTGAAACTGGAGAGGGCGAAGATTGAGTCTCCCAAGGGAAACAAACTGCTCCAGTGATGAGTGTGTTCCCAGCAGACTCATCCACTTCCTTACAAAACAAATGCTCTTCCTTCGGTAAAGACGAATCTTTATGAGAGCTTGTTTTAGTCTTGTGGGCGATGGAAAAGCCCGAAAAACTTGACTCCGTATCTCCATCTCCAAATAGAGAATCGTTTGAGATGGGGTCAGTTGAGACTTCTCCTTGTTGACTAGGAGACCCAACTCCTTCGTTAAGGCCAAAGTCAACCTGAGATCTTTCAGACAGCGATCAAAGGACGACGCCCTGAGCAACCATTCGTCTAGGTATAGGGAAGCTCTGATACCTGTCGAATGCAGGAAGCTTGCCACGTTCCGCATGAGCTTCGTAAACACAAGAGGAGCGGTGCTGAGACTGAAGCACAGAGCTCGAAATTGGAAGACTTCCTTCCCGTGTACGAACCTTAGATAGTGTTGGAAGGTCAGATGAATAGGGATATGGAAGTATGCATCTTGGAGGTCTAGAGAGACCATCCAGTCGCCTTCCCTTACTGCTGCTAGCACAGACTTGGAAGTCTGCATTGTGAACTTCGATTTCAGAATGAATGCGTTGAGCGCGCTCACATCCAGCACTGGTCTCCAACCACCAGAGTTCTTTGGAACTAGGAAGAGGCGGTTGTAAAAGCCTGGAGACTGGTGATTTAGCACCTTCTCCACAGCCCCATTTTTTAACAAAAGGGACACCTGTAGGCGCAAAGCTTGTCTTGTTGCGTCCTCCCGGTATCTGGGAGAGAGATATATCGGCTCTTGGACTAGAGGGGGTTTCCTTACAAAGGGTATTTTGTACCCCTCCTTCAACAAGAGGACAGACCACTGATCTGCTCCTATTCTCTCCCAAGCCTGCCAGAAGTTCTTCAATCTGGCCCCTACTGCTGTCTGAAGTTGAGGGCAGTCAGACTCTGCCACGACTTGATCTAGCTTCCCTCCTTTGACCTCGTCTTCCATCAGAGCGAGAGTTGCCTCTGTTAGAAGATCTACCACGAAAAGGAGGAATGAACCTAGATGCAGGGGTTTCCACCTTCGGTCTGCTGCCTGAAAACGACGAAGGCAGCACCTTGCGAGCCGTTTTAGATACCAGGTCATGGGTGTCCTTCAAGGCTAGCGATGAAGCTATTTCCCTCACAAGCTCTTGGGGAAAAAGCAAACGAGAAAGCAGTGCAAACAGGAGCTCCGACTTCTGACAAGGAGTAACTCCCGTAGCCAGGAAGGAGCACAACGTTTCTCTCTTCTTAAGGACACCCGTCGTAAAAAGAGCAGCCAGCTCATTTGATCCATCCCTTACGGCTTTGTCCATGCAGGACATGATCTGAACCACAGACTCATTATCATTAAAAACAGACACTTTCTTACTCAAGGCTCCCAAATCCCAGTCTAGAAAGTTGAACACTTCAAAGGCACAGAAGACGTCCTTGAGCAGATGGTCGAGTTCCGAGGTTGTCCAAAAACTTTTTGAGCATCTCATGGCCAGACGACGAGAAGAGTCTACCAGGCTTGAGAAGTCCCCCTGGGCAGAGGCAGGTACTCCCAAGCCGAGAACTTCTCCTGTCTCCCAGCAAACGCAAAGCTCTCTTAGACGACCGAGAGAGCACCAATTTAGTAAACGGGAGCTTGTGTAGTCGTCCCCAAGGTGAACTCTGAAGGAGGAGAGCTTGGTGCAACAGGCACAAAATGTGAAGGAAAAACTTCCTTAAAAAGTCATAATCTTTTTAAAATCCAACAAATGTTGCGTGGATCTAGGTTCCTCTTCCTCTGACAAGGTACCCAAAGGTGCAGCTGTGGAAAGGGGATCATCCACTTCTTCCTCAGAAAAAACTTCATCCGGAAGCTCGACGTGTTTGCGAGGTGGAGAATCAACAAGGTGTCGGGAACTGTGTGGAACAGCTTGACAGCTTGCATCAACCTGCCGATGAGTAGCAGGAAGAGAAGGAAGATCGACGTCACGTCAGGACTGCATCGACTGACGTTCAACATCACGTCGAACCTGACGATCGGCGTCACGTTTGACAGCATGCTGAATACTGGGGGTCACGTCAGCGTGATGTGAAACTTCCCGCTTGGAAGCATGGTGAGAAGGGTCACGCTTATTAGAACCGTGACGCTCCGCAAGCGAGGGTTCCTGTCGTTCATGGGCTGGACGGTAAGACTGCATGAATGAGGAAAGTTTCATCTGCATGTCCTGCAGCATGCTAAATTTAAGGCCAGTCACAAGTGTGTCAGAGCGTGACTTCGGTAACGTCCGTTGCGCAAAGTCACTGATGACAACAGGAGCAACAACACTCACGTCATGTCTGGAGCGTCCAGACAAAACCACAGAATCGTGACCCTGCAAAGGGGTCTCCGGAGCAACCATACCAGACCTTTTAAGGGGACGTTTGGCAGGTGTACCTTCATCCGATGAAGGCAGACGTTCTGGACTCTCCAATGACTGCAGCCTGGACGTTGACTTTGATCTGAAGGGATCAATTTCCTCTTGAGCAGTCTGGAATCCTGACGCCAGTTTTTTCTATTGACGTTAACGTCATCAGAGGATGACGAGAACTTAACCTCACCTCTCCCATGATAAGGGCGATCGTTACGTGCAACGTCAACCGCAACTTGTGAGGAGACGTCTGTTCATGGTTTAAAACCTATCGTTCCCTTTCGTCGTTTGACATTCCTTCTCCCAGGGATTGGGGAGCTTGAAAGCGGTCTATGACTGGGTGAACGACAAGTACGAACAGACGTACCCTCCACAACACTGAACACATTCTTCGCACTTTTATCACTAACACTGGCACTTTTCAACAATGTAACGTCGGACATGAGCTGGTTCCTGTCTGTAGCAAGCGACTCGACCTTGGCACCAAGGGCATGAATCGCCTTCATCATGTCCATCAGTGAAGGCTCGTTAGTGCTAGTATGGGGTTCATGGACTACCACTACAGGGGAAGGAATAGGTTCAGGGACATGGGGAGAGGAAAATTCTCTAGAATGAGAAGAGCTTCTTCTAACCCTATCTCTCTCTAACTTACGAGTGTACTTCTCATATTCAAGCCACTCGGTATCAGATAAAATAACACACTCATCACATCGATCCCCTAACTGACATATTTTACCCCTACATTTGTTACAAATAGAGTGGGGATCGATAGAGGCTTTAGGAAGGCGGGTCTTACAGCCTTTCACACATTTCCTATACACAGGGGAAGGGTTGGCCATTTTGGAATATCCAGAGAGAGATCAAACAAGCAAGGGTCAAAAATAGTCAAATCAAAAAGAGTTTCAAGAAAAGTCATAAGAAAATCCAATTAAGCGAAAGCCATTAACCAAAAAACAAGTACTTCACCAAAGCTGTAGAAAACAGGAGGTTATGCGCGAGCATGAAAGTTCCAATGTTGTCGCCACAGCGGCAGAGAAGAACTAAGGACTTGTGGAATGGTTCCAGTATCCTGACGAGTGGTGGCGCTAGTAGTACACCTAGCTTCCCAATCTCTGATTGCCCGCGAGTTTTGAATTTTTCTGCCGTAACATCAGAGACGTTACCTATATATATATCCACCGGCTAAGTCAAATGTTTAAAAATAATATATTAACATATTACCTTAATAGATATAGCAAAAGAATATATATATAAATCAAAACCAACCCTTATATTAAGGGGTTCCAATAAAAGGCGAATTATCACCCGTACTAATTGGAACATCTACAATTATTATACGAACAATTTTATTATTCCAAAAACCAACAAGTAAACAATGATACACAGAATTGTGAGCTACATCGATTGTCAAGAATACTATGTCGTATATACATTAACTGAACCGTAACTTCCTTTAATCTTTGACTAAAGAAAAATGACAAATTCGTAGATAATTTGTTTTTTTCCTATCTATATAAACCTTAGCTATTTAATAGGGGTAATACTTTCAGCGTAGCTGAAATGACGAGCCATTAGAATTTTAACAAGGGTTTACTACCCAACCGCTAGTTAAGGGGGGTAGGGGAGGGTAGCATGCTACCAACCCCCCTCACACACACCTGTGCTTGAGCTCACTTTGCTTGGAGGTAGGACTTCAAGGGGGATAGGGCTGGCGGGCAAGTTTGATTAAATGGCTAAGGTTTGTATAGTTAGGAAGAATACAAATTATCTACGAATTTGTCCTTTGTTCCGTAACTGACATACAAACCACAAATTTAATAGGGGTGACTCACCCCTTAGGAAGGGTAGAAGTCCCAGCCAATACTAGCTTTTGGCTTTGCCCGGGGGCTCATTATTTGAGTGTGTCAGCACTAAAAAATAAAGAGTCCCTACACCTAGCTAGAACCTTGTTATGCAAGGACTGCGGCCTACATAAGTTGTGTGTGAAGGTATGAAGTGTGACTCGTCCTAGGAAGTTGACCTGTAGTCCTTTAGATGGAAACTTTAGGCTAGGACTCTCCCAATACCACCTCGTCAGGGTATGGGGACGTGACAAAATTAGCTTAATACTAGGAACACATGGAAACATGGTTTACCTGCAGTGGTCTGAGGTCAGCTGTGCAGAGAACCTAGGATGCTGCTTTCCTCAAGAAATGAGAAGATGAAGAAAAGAATAAGAGCCAGACAAACCTCTTCATTCATGCAGACTAAGCCCGGGTAACAATGCCCTCAACCTTCTGCTACTTGTCCAATAAGGAGCCTGAGGTTTTAAACCAGCTGTTGTGCAGCCACCACAGGGCCGATAGAGAATGTATCGAGCCTCCTGTGGGTCACATCTTGCAGGTAGTGGGCTATGAAGGTCGTCTGACGCTTCCACACCCCAGCCTGAAGAACCTGCGTCACTGAGAAATTCTTCTTGAAGGCCAGGGACGTAGCTACACCCCTGACATCATGTACTCTAGGGCGACGTGATGGAGGAGGGTCTGGATTCAGGGACAGATGAATCACCTTATGAATCCATGCTGAGATGGTGTTCTTGGTGACCCTCCTCTTAGTCCTCCCAGTGCTAACAAACAACGCTTGCACCTGAGGACGGACTGCAGCCGTTATTTTGAAATACAGTATAGCCTCAAACTCCTTACTGGGCACAGTAGGAGATGGTCTGGGTCATCTGTTACAGAACGGAGACTCAAAATCTGGAAGGAGTCAAACCGAGGGTCCGCCACCCCCGGATTCTGAGTCTTAGCAATAAACTCAGGGACAAATTTGAACGTTACCTCCCCCCATCCCCTTGAATGGGCGATGTCATACAAGAGACCATGAAGTTCACTTACTCGCTTGGCCGAAACCAAAGCTAGTAGGAAAACCGTCTTCCAAGTTAGGTGGCGATCTGAAGCCTGGCATAATGGTTCATAGGGAGGTCTCTTAAGAGACCTGAGAACTCAAACCATGTTCCAAGGAGGAGGTCTCACTTCCGACTGTGGGCACGTAAGTTCGTAACTTCGTATGAGTAGGGAAAGTTCCAGCGAAGAAGAAACGTCCACTCCTTTGAGCCTGAAGGCTAGACTTAAGGCTGAGCGATAGCCTTTCACCGCCGAGACTGAAAGGCGCATTTCTTCCCGCAAATACACGAGGAACTCCGCTATTGTTGGAATAGTGGCATCGAGTGGAGAGATAACCCTTCCACGACACCAACCACAGAAGACTTTCCACTTTGCCTGGTAGACAGATGGGGATGATTTTTGCAGATGCTCAGACATCCTGATCGCAACTTGTTGCGAAAATCCTCTCTCACCGAGGAGATGCTGGATAGTCTCCAGGCGTGAAGTCGTAGCGAAGCTACGGCTTTTTGGAAGATGACGGCATGTGGTTGTCTGAGTAGATCGTGTCGCGGAGGGAGTTCTCTCGGAAGTTCCGTTAGGAGTTGCAAAAGGTCCGGAAACCATTACGCGTGATGCCATAGCGGAGCTATGAGGGTCACTGAAAGATTGACCGATATTCTGGTCTTGTTGAGCACCCTCCTCATCAGACAGAACGGGGGAAAGGCGTATACGTAGATGTTGTCCCACCGTTGTTGGAAGGCATTTTGCCAGAGCGCATTGGGATCCGGGACGGGGGAGCAGTACAGCAGAAGCTTGAAGTTCAGCGCTGTTGCGAACAGATCCACAGTCGGGGAATCCCACAAAGTCAGGACATTGTTGGTTACTAGATGATCCAAAGACCACTCGGTACTCATTATCTGAGACGCTCTGCTCAGATTGTCGGCGATCACATTCCTCTTGCTTGGAATGAAACGTGCCGATAGTGGAATCGAGTGGACTTCGGTCCATCTCAGTATCTCTACTGCAAGATGGGATAGCTGCTTTGAAAAGGTACCTCCTTGCTTGTTGATGTAAGCCACTACTGTAGTGTTGTCGCTCATCACCACCACAGAGTGACCCACCAGATATTGTTGGAACTGTTGAAGGGCCAAGAAAACGGCCTTCATCTCTAGAAGATTTATATGGAGGTACTTTTCTGATTCTGACCACAGGTCTAAGGTCATGTGGTGCAGAACGTGGGCCTCCCAACCTTTCTTTGAGGCGTCCGAAAACAACATCAAATCCGGGGGGAGGACGAGAAGATCCACTCCTCTTCGTAGGTTCTCGTCTGTCACCCACCACTGGAGGTCCATCAGTTCCGCAGGTCCCATAGGGATCGTGACGTCCGGGGAATAGTAACCTTGATTCCACCGGGACTTGAGTCGCCACTAGAGGGATCTCATCCTGAGGCGACCATTGGGAACTAGACGAGCCAAAGATGAGAGGTGACCGAGAAGACATAACCACGATTGGGCTGGAAGTTCTTCTCGTCTGAGAAAAGGGCTTGCGACCTTCCTCAGCCCTGCTATCCTGTCGTCTGATGGGAAGGCTTTGTGGAGTTTGATGTCTATAATCATGCCTAGGTATACCAGTCTTTGAGTGGGAAGCAGAGAGGACTTCTCGAGATTTACCACGATCCCCAGATCCTGGCAAAGTCCCAGAAGTTTGTCTCGGTGTTGAAGAAGGGATGACGCCAAGTCTGCTAGGATCAGCCAGTCGTCCAGATAACGGAGGAGACGGATGCCGATCCAGTGTTCCCACGACGATATTAGGGTGAAAACACTGGTGAAAACCTGTGGTGCTGTGGAGAGACCGAAACACAGCACCTTGAACTGGTACTCCTTGTCATCTAGGCTGATTTTCAAGTACTTCCTTGAAGACGGATGGACTGGGATCTGGAAGTATGCATCCTTCAGATCCAGTGTACACATGAAGTCTTGTGGTCTCACTGCAAGTCTGACCGTGTCTGCGGTCTCCATGCTGAATAGAGTTTGTTTGACACACTTGTTCAGAGCCGAGAGGTCGATAACTGGTCTCCAGCCTCCAGACGCCTTCTTTACGAGAAAGAGTTGACTGAAGAAGCCTAGGGACCCGTCGAGGACCTCTTGGAGAGCGCCCTTCTTCAACATGGTCTCGACTTCTGCCTGAAGGGCCTGCCCCCTTGCTGATCCCAAGGCAAGGGAGCTCAATGACACTGGATTCGTCGTCAGGGGAGGTAGAGATGTTGTGAACAGGACGCGATATCCCTGACTGATTACGGAAATCGTCCAGGAATCGGCCCTGAGTTGCTGCCACCTGTCTGTGCAACTTTGTAGGCATCCCCCCCACTGGTGGACATGCAGGGGGACTGCTAATCCTAGCGCTTGCGGCCTCGGCTGTTCCCTCTAGGATTTTTCCCTCCCCTGGAGCACTTCTTGCCTTTCCTGTCCTAGACAGGAAAGGGCTTTAACACCACTGTCTTCGCTGCTACTGTTGGTTTCGTGGTCTTGGTAGGACGGGGCTGCTGGGGCGCTGGAGGCTTATAGGGCTTGGATGTCAAAGCCCTATGTAGGTGGGAGTCTTGGTGGGACTTCCTCCACCTCTCAGCAGCATGCTCCATGTCTTTAGGCTCAAACAGATTCGTTCCCTCCACGGAAGAATGTCTGAGCCTGCTTATCTCGGTGCTAGGGACCTTCTGATGGAACCTCTCAGACACCACGTCCCGACTTTTCAGGATGGTGTTCGCCCACAAGTTCGAGACTTGCCGGGCCAGAAACACGATCGTGCGAGTGCCTGAGAGGAGGAAGGTTTCCATAGCTTTCCTAGTAAGTTCTTTGGAGAAATCCTCCGAATGTATTAGTATACCTAAGGTCCCTAACCAGATATCCAGCCACGAAGTGGCCTGCATAGCACACTTCGCAACCTTCTCCTGAATAAGGATCTCAGTCGCCGAGAATGAGACCTGCCGGTTGGAGAGTCTCTCAAGAGGGACTCCCCTGGTCAGCTCTTCCAAAGAATGGTGAAGGGGAAGAGCCAAACAAGGCTCCTTTAAGATCTCGAAGTACCTCCTCTGCTGTACGCGAGGAGGTGGGAGAAGCTTGTTGCCGGTACTGGATCGGCTGGAGGAGGCTAACTCAGAGAGCTGGACCGCAATCTTGTCCCTGGTATTCTTAACCTCCTGAGACCAGGGCACAGCCGCACTGGCCTTAAAAGGTTTTTGAGTCCCAAAAACTCGGTCCAAGACCGTGTCTTTGCCCTCCCAAGGAGGAATCTCTGGGTCAGCAAACCCATTGAGAGTCCTCGTAAGTCAGAACCTGGCAAAATGCATGTTCTGACTCCTGTAGCTCTCCTCTGGACGTTGGACTCGCAGCGAAGTCTCCTGTCCCCAAAGGCTCTTCATGGGGAGAATCGCGGACGTTCTCCGAGTGACTGGCTGGCTCTGTCCTAAGTCTCGTCGAGGATTTTGGCACTATTTTAGAGTCCTTCGACTCCCTCCTGGGAGGGATGAAGGACTCCAACAACGACGGAGGTAGGCTCTTCTCCGCCCCTACCCGCAAAGACTTTTCAGCGCGAGGTGGGGTTTCCCTTATTGGTGCGATGGGGAACGTCTCACCTCACGTGACTCCCCTGAGGACGGGAAATCCTCGTCGGACAGGGAGGGAGAAAAAGTCTGGGGGGGAGGGAGCCTGCCTCGAAGACCTACGAGGAGATGGCTTCGTTCTCGGAGAAGTCACCGCGTCCAAAACTCCTCTTTTTCTCTTCAGGGGAGTAGACGCAGCCAAGGTTTTGTGGCCCAATTCAGAGAGAACAGGCTTGAAAGCCTGCGCAACTGCTCTGACTAGTGCCCCAAACCATGGCTGCTGGCTGAAAGCTGCACTGTCAGACACTCCCTCTGGAGGGACAGGGATCAACCGATCCCTGGGAGGAGTTTCCATAGGGGGGTTCACCTGAAAAGAAAAGAAAGAAGAATTGTCCCTGGATCTTTCTGGAACCTTCCCCTCCACCGGTGAGCGCGCTGTTCTGCGCTTGCGGGGTGGGGTGGGGTGGGGAATGTGGCGATGGCGCGCCTCTTGTGGGCGCACGACAGGCTGGCGGGGTGTAGCTGCTGTAGGGAATGGGTGTGGGCGCGCATCCTCGTAGGCGCGAGCAGGTGAACGTGCGCGATTGCGCACTGGCGAGGGATGGCACGCAGGAGATAGCAGGCGGCGCGTTGGCGAGCGCTGGCGAGTAGGTGAAGTCTTAGACTTCCCTACCGCCCCTAGATCCGAAGATCATGGGCGCGCCAGAAAGATGACAGTACGAGGGCACTGGCGCGTGGGAGAGCGCTGGTGCGTTGGCAAACGCTGACGCGTAAGAGAGTGCTGACACGCAGGGTGTTGGCGCGCAGTAGGTTGATGGTGCGCAATGGCGCACTGGCGAGCAGGTGAGCGCTGGCGCGCAGGTGAGCACTGGCGCGCTATCTCAGGAACAGCAGGTGATCGTTGGCGTGCATGATCAACATGGCGCGTAAGGGACGTGTGCGCGCGATGGCGCGTACGCCCTTGTTGCCCCGAAGGGACCAGTGCCTGACTAGAAAAGACAGGTTTTGTTGGCGCGTAAAGCGCATCAGCTGCCAGGAACGGCGACGGCAGGTCAGCAGGTCTGTCGGGTGGAAGGTCAACGTGCCCTTTGAAAGGACGATCTTCCACCGAAGGGGATCGGGAACGATCCGCAGAGAGGTCCAGGACCGTAGCAGGAACAGTCGGTGATCATTAACGAGGCTCTTCTGCGGCGGACTGCAATGACGATGATGAACCGAAGAGGTGCCTCCTCGCCGCTTTATAAGGTGAAGGAAGGCCACTTCGGTGAAGGGGAAGGCGAGCCTTGCGACGTATACGCCCTGTGGGGGCCGTTGGATCAGCAAGCTGACCTTCTGCAGTCCTCCGAAGAGGAGTCTCTGTGAATGAACTCCCTCGAGGGGGAAAATCACCAGCAGGAGAGACTGTTGGACTTAGTTTCTCCCTCGTAGGTTGAGCAGGAATGGGAGAAACTAAGCCTTCAGCTACTGCGGGATGAGAAGAGGCATAGGTATTAGGAGATACTGCATTGGATACCTCTGACACCACAACGTCGACAATAGACAGAGGATCAAATTCTGCCAAAGTCGGCGATTGCTTGACAGCGGCACCCAATCAGATGATGTCAAGAAGTGCTTCCTTGGAGGGCGAACCCTCGATCCCCAAGGAAGACCAAAGCTGAAACAAATTAGATAAATTTAAATCCTCCCCCGGGGGGAGAGGTGGAGCTGCCTCGCTAGGGGCAACGCCAAATCTTTCGAACCCCGAGTTCGGGAAACAGAACCACGGTCTACGCTACCACTCGACGGTCTCGAAAGAGACCGATCGAGCGGGAGCTTCGGAGGAGGTTTGGGCAACGGAAGAAGAGTCCTTGGGATTTTCTCCTTTCAAAGAAAACTTCGAAGGAGAAATATCCCGCCTGGACTACTTCTTACGTCGCCGAGAAAACCTCTCCCACTGGGAGGTAGACCACTCCCTACACTCACCACACTTATTACCACTATCACACTGTTGACCTCTACAGTAAGGGCAAAAGGTGTGAGGGTCTGTCTCGACCGCCGACATGAATGTTCCACAGGGGCGGTCGGGTAATCCAGGACAGGTGCGCATATTCGCAGAGGCTAACTTCACACTTAAACCTGATAAAGAAAAAGCAAAAAGACATTAATGGCTGTCAAGAGAGGCGAGGATGAGAGCGGACACGTCCGACTACCACCCGAGCCGAGAGCAAAGTGAGCTCAAGCACAGGTGTGTGTGTGAGGGTGGGGGGGGTAGCAAGCTACCCTCCTCTACCCCCCGCTAACTAGCGGTGGGGCAGTAAACCCTCGTTAAAATTCTAATGGCTCGTCATTTCAGCTACGCCGAAAGTAATACCCCTATCAAATAGCGTGGTTTGTATCTCAGTTACGGAACAAATACAGTGGAACCTCTACACACAAACGTATCTACATCCGAATTTTCCAACATCCGAAGTAAAATTCGAGCAATTTTATTTCAACACACGAAGTAAGCAATTTTCGTCGTACCGGTTGTATCCGAATTTTTCGACACGCGAAGTACAATTCGAACACGTTCCTACTCTACACCCGAATTTTTTTTCAACACCCGAAGTAAACAATACCCGTGCATGTAGATGGTACTCATAGCGCCGGATGTATTTTTTATTTCCGCCGATAGAAGGCAGCATTTCTACCTTGGAGGGACCCTCAATTAGTGTGGCTTGGGACATTCCTCTGTTCTCGCCGGCTTCGTGTGGTTGTGCCCTGTGCGTTCTGCTATTAACTGTGTTTTAATCGTGATTTTTTACGTTCATCCTTTTACGGTATTTTACGTAAATCATGGGTCCTAAAAGGCTTAGCTTCGCAAGTGGTAGTGGTAGTGGTGAGAAAAGGAATAAGGAAATGCTTTCTTTAGAAGTAAAGCAAGGAATTATTGAAAAGCATGAGCGTGGCGTCCGTGTGAGTGAACTTGCAAAAGAACATCACGACGAACTTACTACAGAGGAGCTCAAGGAACTCAATGCTATGTCTGAGCACATGAGTGATGACAAGGAAGGGATCGAGGAGGTAGAACATGTGTTAGGTTTGGCGCAAATAAAAGAGGTGTTAGGAAAATATCAAGACGTGGTCGACTTCATCGACAAATACCATCCAAAGAAATTGAAGGTTTGTCGTGTAGTTGCGCAGTTTGATGATGTTTCCCCAATTTATTTTTGAAACATTCTGAAAAGCTGTACCAAGCAACTTTCTATCGATAGCTTCTTTAAAAAAACTACGAAGCGAACTCGTGATGAAGAGGAAGGAAGGGGTTCAAAGAAAACGGCAAAGAGTGAATCGAAAGAAAGTGAAACAAAGAAAACGGCAAAGATTGAAGAGAAAAAATTCAATCAATTTTAAGTGTAAAGTGAAATTGATTAAAATTAATCATCAAAAAGAAAAAAGAAAATGTAAAAAAAAATATAAAATATAAAAATATAAAAAATAAATAAGCTATGTTAGGTTAAAGTTCACTTAGTGTAAGTTAGAATAAGTTACGGTAGTGTACGTTTATCGTAGTCAAGTTCTCTACCTCCTCGCCGCCCGTCCGTCTCCTCTCTGCGTAGCAAGACCAACACCTGCGCTGGACTTTCTAAGGTAAAGTGACGCTCAAAACCCGTTTCTTATTTATTATTTCTTGATAATTATTCTTTTTTACATGTCTATTATCTAATTTAGAGTGAATATTGTCATGTGTAATTATGTGTAGTAATTTATTAAGGAGTTATCATAGGTTTTTGGGCTCAACCACGGATTAATCCTATTTCAATGTATTCTTATGGGAAAATTCGTTTCTACATCCGAACATTTTCTACATCCAAAGTCGGTTGTGGAACGGATTAAATTCGTATGTAGAGGTACCACTGTACTAAAAAGACCAATTAATTGCAAAATAACATGTTCCTTTTATCTAGTACAACTTAAAAACTTGAGTTTATAAGAAGAATGTACTATTCATAAAAGTCGATACAAAGAAAAATCGTAATATCGTAACGATAGACTGAAAACTGCGTAGCATAAATAAACTGAACGCTAGTTACTCTTTGAAAACAGATCGAAGATTATCCAAAGAAAACCTGTTAAAAGGACAAAAATTTTCTTAAAATAACAAAATCCTTTAAATTATAACTTACGGTAATTTATAACTTAATACTTCGTAAGAAAGTATTTACTTATCATTCCTTGTAAAAGGCTAGTCAGAATTTTATCTTACGTCATAAGGCTGTAACGTCATCAATGGACGAGATGTTTACATATCACCATTATGCTTTCGTTAGCTTTAAAATAGGTTGAAAAATTTCTAATAATACCTTTTAAGTTATAAACACGTGATCACAGATCAAACAAACAAATAAGCGAATACCAGAACCCGAAAAAAGGAGTACATCACCATAACACTGCTAAAATCCAGGTTAGTCACGAGTGAATTAAAATAGTTGTTGCTCGCGAGAACGGCAGAGAAGGTCTGAATTGGTTGGAATAGTTCGGCCTGTCTACCGTCAGGGCACTAGTGTACACCTGGCATATCTACGATTGCCACGAGTTTTTAATTTCTGCCGAAGCGTCCAGGGACTATAGCCATTCTTATATAACCGGCGGGTAAGTTTTATGTTTAAAATAATGGCGCTCGCACAAGGGAGAATATCGGGACTCGCGTGCGGGCGCGCAGGATTATCACTTTGAGCGCGCGGGCGCGCAGGAGAGCGTTCGCGCGCATCTGTGCCGGTCGTAGGGCGCATGCGCAGGAGAAAGTTCTCTAGCGCGCGGGCGCGCAATGGAATCATGTGGGGCGCGCGGGAGAATGTTGGCGCATCTCTTGGAGAGGATGGGCGCGTATACGCAGGGCGCGTGAGCGCAGGGCGCGCATATCCTTGCGGATGCGCGCAGGAGAAGGCTGGCGCGCAAGTGAGCGCTGGCGCGTTGGTACTGGTTGGCGCGTGGGAGAAGGCAGCATTGCTGACTTTCTGGAAGTCCTGCTATCCGTTGACAGTTGGCGCGCAGGTTTTACCTGGCGCATAGGAAGGTGCACAGCATGGCGGGCAGGAGAGTCAAATGTTGGGCAAGTATGCGCACGGGTAGGAGAATGTTGGCGCGCAGGAGAGTGCTGGCGCGTAGGGGAGCGCTGGCGAGCAGGAGAGCGCCATTGCGCTGGAGGTTGATGGCGAGCAGGAGAGCGCCATTGCGCTGGAGGTTGATGGAGAGCAGGAGAGCGCCATTGCGCTGGAGGTTGATGGCACGCAGGTGAGTGTTAGCGCGCAGATGGGCGCGGGCATGTGGGACACTGTGGGCGCAGTTTGCGCACACGCGCAGGAGAACATGGGTGCAGTTTGCGCTGTGTACGCAGGAGAACGTAGGCGCATATGCGCATGAGGGCGTGCATGGCGCGTGATAGAGCTATGCTCCTATTGGAGCGTATGTGCGTGTTGGCGTGTATGCTCTTGATGCCCCGTGTTAGGGTTATGGTGAAAATCCACGCGTAGTGATGGGGCCTGACGAGCTACTAAAAAGCAATCGTCAGGTCTCGTGGGCACGTAGCGCGTATGTTGTTGGCACGCAACAGCGTGCTTAGGTGGAGCTTTGTTAGGCCCATGTAGAAATGGAAACGGCAGGTCGGCAGGTCTCTCGGGTGGAATGTTGTGTCCTTTAAAAGGACGACCTTCCACCGAAGGAGATCGCGAACGATCTGTAGAAAGGCTCAAGACCAATGCAGGAG
Organism: Palaemon carinicauda; assembly: GCF_036898095.1. Lineage (NCBI taxonomy): Eukaryota > Metazoa > Arthropoda > Malacostraca > Decapoda > Palaemonidae > Palaemon > Palaemon carinicauda. Next base: position 28,099,468 of record NC_090743.1, read on the forward strand.
CAGTGATGGATGATTGGTCTAGAGGCTCCTCTGTGGGGGACTGCATCGAAGATGTTGAACCAAAGAGGTGCCTCCTCACCGCAGGCGAAGGAAGACCTCTAAGGCGGAGACCAACGAATGCGCTCTCAGGGAGAGGTGATGGGTGATACCGCATTGGATACCTCTGACACCACAACGTCGACAAGAGACAGAGGATCAACTTCTGACGGTGACGACGAATGCTTGACAGCGGCACCCAATCGGATGTAGTTAAGCAAAACCTCCTTGGAGGCCGAACCCGTAAGCTCCAAGGAGGACCAAAGCAGAAAAATGACAAATTCGTAGATAATTTGTATTTTTCCTAACTATACAGAACCTTAGATATTTAATAGGAGTTATTACTTTCGGCGTAGCTGAAATGACGAGCCATTAGAATTTTAACGAGGGTTTACTACCCCACCACTAGTTAGCAGCGGGTAGGGAGGGTAGCTTGCTACCCCGCCCCTCATACACACCTGTGCTTGAGCTCACTTTGCTTAGAGGTAGGACTTCAAGGGGGATACGGCTGGCGGGCAAGTTTGATTAAATGGCTAAAGTTTGTATACTTAGGAAAAATACAAATCTACAAATTTGTCATTTATTCCGTAACTAACATACAAACCACGCTATTTAATAAGGGTGACTCACCCGTTAGGAAGGGTGGAAAGTCCCTGCCAGTACTGGCTTTTGGCTTTGCCCGGGGACTCAGTATCTGAGAGTGTCAGCACTCAACAATAAGGAGTCCCTGCACCTCGCTAGTACCTTGCTACTCAAGGGCTGCGGCCTACATAAGCTGTGTGTGAAGGTATGAAGTGTGACTCGTCCTAGGAAGTTGACCTGTAGTCCTTTAGATGGAAACTTTAGGCTAGGACTCTCCCAATACCACCTCGTCAGGGTATGGGGACGTGACAGTATTAGCTTAATACTAAGAACACAAGGAAACATGGTTTACCTGCAGTGGTTCGAGGTCAGCTGTGCAGAGAACCTAGGATGCTGCTTTCCCCAAGAGAGGGGAGGATGAAGAAAAGAAAAAGGGCCAGACATACCTTTTCATTCATGCAGACTAAGACCAGGTAACAATGCCCTCAACCTTCTGCCTGAGGTTTTAAACCAGCTGTTGTGCAGCCACCACAGGGCCGATAGAAAACGTATCGAACCTCCTATGGGTCACGTCTTGCAAGTAGTGGGCTGTGAAGGTCGTCTGACGCTTCCACACCCCATCTCGGAGCACCTGCGTCCCTGAGAAGTTTTTCTTGAAGGCCAGGAACGTAGCTACGCCACTGACGTCATGTGCTCTATGGCGACGTGACGGAGGAGGGTCTGGATTCAGGGACAGATGGATCACCCTACGAATCCACGCCGAGATGGTGTTCTTGGTAACCCTCCTCTTAGTCCTCCCAGTGCTCAAAAACAATGCCGTTCTTTTGAGATATAGCCTCAGACTCCTTACTGGACACAGTAGGAGATGGTCTGGGTCATCTGTTACAGAACGGAGACTCAAAATCTGGAAGGAGTTAAACCGAGGGTCCAGCACCCCCGGATTCTGAGTCTTAGCAATAAACTCAGGGACAAATTTGAACGTTACCTCCCCCCATCCCCTTGAATGGGCGATGTCATGAGAGACCATGAAGTTCACTGACTCGCTTGGCCGAGGCCAAAGCTAGTAGGAACACCGTCTTCAAAGTTAGGTGGCGATCTGAAGTCTGGCGTAATGGTTCGTAGGGAGGTCTCTTGAGAGACCTGAGAACTCGAACCACGTTCCATGGAGGAGGTCTCACTTCCGACTGAGGGCAGGTAAGTTCATAACTCCGTATGAGTAGGGAAAGTTCCAGCGAGGAAGATATGTCCACTTCTTTGAGCCTGAAGGCTAGACTTAAGGCTGAGCGATAGCCTTTCACCGCCGAGACTGAAAGGCGCATTTCTTCCCGCAAATACACGAAGAACTCCGCTATTGCTGGAATAGTGGCATCAAGTGGAGAGATACCCCTTCCACGACACCAACCACAGAAGACTCTCCACTTTGCCTGGTAGACAGATGCGGATGACTTTCGCAAGTGTCCAGACATCCTGATCGCAACTTGTTGCGAAAATCCCCTCTTACCGAGGAGATGCTGGATAGTCTCCAGGCGTGAAGTCATAGCGAAGCTACGGCTCTGTGGAAAATGTTGGCATATGGTTGTTTGAGTAACTCATGTCGCAGAGGGAGTTGTCTCGGAAGTTCCGTTAGGAGTTGCAGAAGGCCCGGAAACTATTCCGTGTGATGCCATAGGGAGCTATAAGGGTCATCGAAAGATTGACCGATATTCTGGTCTTGTTGAGCACCCTCCTCATCAGACAGAACGGGGGAAAGGCGTACTGTACACGTCGATGTTGTCCCACCACTGTTGGAAGGCATCTTGCCAGAGCGCCTTGGGATACGGGACTGGGGAGCAGTACAGCGGAAGCTTGAAGATCAGCGCTGTAGCGAACAGATCCACAGTTGGGGAACCCCACAAATTCAGGACTTTGTTGGCTACTAGATGATCCAAAGACCACTCGATACTCACTATCTGAGACGCTCTGCTCAGACTGTCGGCGAGCACATTCCTCCTGCCTGGAATGAAACGTGCCGATAGTGGAATCGAGTGGGCTTCGGTCCATCTCAGTATCTCTACTGCAAGATGGGATAGCTGCTTTGAAAAGATACCTCCTTGCTTGTTGATATAAGCCACTACTGTGGTGTTGTCGCTCATCACCACCACAGAGTGACCCACCAGGTATTCTTGGAACTGTTGAAGGGGCCAAGAAAACGGCCTTCATTTCTAGCAGATTTATATGGAGGCACTTTTCTGATTCTGCCCACAGGCCTGAGGTCCTGTGTTGCAGAACGTGGACCCCCAACCTTTCTTTGAGGCGTCCGAAAACAGCATCAAATCCGGGGGGAGGACGAGAAGATCCACTCCCCTTCGTAGGTTCTCGTCTGTCACCCACCACTGGAAGTCCGTCTGTTCCGCAGGACCCATAGGGATCATGACGTCCGGGGAATCGTAACCCCGATTCCACCGAGACTTGAGTCGCCATTGGAGGGATCTCATCCTAAGGCGACCGTTGGGAACTAGACGAGCCAAAGATGAGAGGTGACCGAGGAGACGTAACCACAATTGGGCTGAAAGTTCTTCTTGTCTGAGGAAAGGGCTTGCGACCCTCCTCAGCCTTGCTATCCTGTCGTCTGATGGGAAGGCTTTGTGGAGATTGGTGTCTATGATCATGCCTAGATATACCAGTCTTTGAGTGGGAAGCAGAGAGGACTTCTCGAGATTTACCATGATCCCCAGATCTTGGCAAAGTCCCAAAAGTTTGTCTCGGTGTCGAAGAAGGGCTGACTCCGAGTCTGCTAGGATCAGCCAGTCGTCCAGATAACGGAGGAGACGGATGCGGATCCTGTGTGCCCACGACAATATTAGGGTGAACACTCTGGTGAAAACCTGTGGTGCTATGGAGAGACCGAAACACAGCACCTTGAACTGGTAAACCTTGTTGTCTAGGATGAATCTTAAGTACTTCCTTGAAGCCGGATGGACTGGGATCTGGAAGTACGCGTCCTTCAGGTCCAGTGTACACATGAAGTCTTGCGGTCTCACTGGAAGTCTGACCGTGTCTGCGGTCTCCATGCTGAACGGAGTTTGCTTGACAAACTTGTTCAGAGCTGAGAGGTCGATGACTGGTCTCCAGCCTCCAGACGCCTTCTTTACAAGAAAGAGTCGACTGAAGAAGCTTGGAGACCCGTCGAGAACATCTTGGAGAGCGCCCTTCTTCAACATGGTCTCGACTTCTGCCGGAAGGACTTGCCCCCTTGCCGATCCCATGGCAAGGGAGCTCAACGACACTGGATCCGCTGTCAGGGGAGGTAGAAATGTTGTGAACGGGACGCAATATCCCTGACTGATTACGGAAATCGTCCAGGAATCGGCCCCGAGTTGCTGCCACCTGTTCGCGCAACTTTGTAGGCATCCCCCCACTGGTGGACATGCAGGGGGACTGCCAATCCTAGCGTTTGCAGCCTCGGCCGCTCCCTCTAGGATTCTTTCCTCCCCTGGAGGACTTTTTGCCTTTCTTGTTCTTGACAGGAAAGGGCTTAGACATCGTCGTCTTTGCTGCACTGGCCGGTTTCGTGGTCTTGGTAGGACGTGGCTGCTGGGGTGCTGGATGTTTATAGGGCTTCGATATTAGAACCCTATGTAGGAGAGAGTCCTGGTTGGACTTCTTCCGCCTCTCAGCGGCCTGCTCCACGTCCTTAGGCTCAAACAAGTTCTTCCCCATAACGGAAGAATGCCTGAGCCTGCTGATCTCGTTATTGGGGACCTTTTGATGGAACCTCTCGGACACTGCATCTCGATGTTTCAATATGGTGTTAGCCAACAAGTTCGAGACATGGTGGGCTAGAAACTCGATTGTGTGAGTCCCCGAGAGTAAAAAGGTCTCCATAGCCTTCCTGGTACTTTCTTTGGACATATCCTCTGAACGTAACAGGATGCCTAGGGTCCCTAGCCAGATATCCAGCCACGAAGTGGCCTGCATGGCACACTTCGCCACCTTCTCCTGGCTAAGGATCTCCGTAGCCGAGAACGAGACCTGCCGGTTGGAGAGTCTCTCAAGAGGGACTCCCCTGGTAAGCTCTTCCAAAGAACGGTGAAGGGGAAGAGCTAAACAAGTCTCCTCAATGATGTCAAAGTACCTCCTCTGTTGGACACGAGGAGGTGGGAGGAGTTTTTTGCCGGCGCTGGATCGGCTGGAGGAGGCAAGCTCGGAGAGCTGGAGTTCGACCTTGTCTCTGGCACTCTTGACCCCTTGAGACCAGGGCAAAGCCGCACTGGCCTTCGAGGGTTTTTGAGTCCCAAAGACTCGGTCCAAGACCGTGTCTTTGCCCTCACGAGGAGGAATCTCTAGATCAGCAAACCCATTGAGATTCCTCATAAGGGTCAGAACCTGCCAGAACGCATGTTCTGATTCCTGTGGCTCTCCTCCTGAAGGGCTAGCAGCAAAGTCTCCTGTCCCCAAAGGCTCTTCTTGGGGGGGACTCGTGGACGTTTTCCGAGTGCTTGGCTGGCTTCGGTCTAAGCCTTGATGATGACTTCGGCACAGTCTTGGAGTCCTTAGACTCCCGCCTGGGAGGGATGCAGGACTCCAAGAACGATGGTGGGAGGCTCTTCTCCACCCCTACCCGAGAAGACTTTCCAGCGCGAGGTGGGGTTTCCCTCATTGGTGCGATGGGGGAACGCCCCACCTCACGTGACTCCCCTGAGGACGGGAAGTCTTCGTCCGAAGGGTAGGGAGAGAAAGTCTGAGGGGGTGAGGAGGCCTTCCTCAAGAACTTACGAGGAGTCAGCTTCGCCCTCGGAGAAGTTACCACGTTCGAAACTCCTCTCTTTTTTTTCAGGGGAGTAGAAGCTGCCAAGGATTTGTGGCCTAGCTCAGAGAGAACAGGCTTAAAGGCCTGCATGACTGCTCTGTCCCAAACCAAGGCTGCTGGCTGACGGATGCGCTGTCAGATACTCCCTCTGGAGGGAAGGGGATCGACCGATCCCTAGGAGTTACCAAAGGGGGCTTCGCCTGAAAGATGATGAAGGAAAAGAAAAGTCCCTGGACCTTTCCGGAACCTTTCCCCCTGCCGGCAAGCGCGCTGTTCTGCGCTTGCAGGACCTAGCCGCGCGTTGTCCTGAAGCCTCGCGCGTGAGGGGGGGTTGATTATCGCGCTGGGGAGCGTGGTGGCGCTCACGCGATGGGAAATGCCCTGGGTCGCTCGCGGGTGACTGTTGGCGCACGCGCGCGAGTGCGATGGCGCGCAGGGGCGCGAGGTGGAGAAAGCAGAGGGTTGCAGAAGGAAGGTTGAGCGCTCGCGCGCGAAGGTGAATGTTCGCGCGGGCGCACAGGATTCGGCCGAAGAGCCCGTGCGGGCGATGATACCGTTGGGCGCGGGCGCACATGAGTGCACACATCAAGCTGTGGAGATGGGCGAGGGCGAGGGCGCGCGTGAGCAACCTCGTGGGCGCGCGTGGGAAACTGCGCGCGAAGGCGTGCTGGCGAGGGATGGCGTGCAGATGGAGAACGATGGCGCGTTGGTGAACGCTGGCGAGTTGGCGAGCGCTGGCGAGTTGGCGAGCGCTGGCGAGTTGGCGAGCGCTGGCGAGCAGGGGAAGAAATTAACTTCCCTACTGCGCCCAGATCAGAAGATCGTGGGCGCGCAGGAGATCGTTAGTGCTGAGAGCGCTGGCGCGCAGGCGAGCAAGAGAGTGCTAGCGCATAGGTGAGCGCTGGCGCGCAGGAGAACGATGGCGCACATGGCGCGCAGCAAGTTGAAGGATGGCGATCAGGAGAGCGCTGGCGCGCAGGTGAGCGTTGACGCGGAGGTGAGCGCTGGCGCGCTTTAACAGGAACCTCCTCTGTAGAAGAGCGCTTGAGAGAAGGAGAGCGCTGGCGCCCAGGTGAGCGTTGATGCGCAGGCAAGCGCTAGCTCGTAAGGGACGTATGCACCAACCTACGTATACGCCCTTGTTGCCCCGAAGGGACCATTGCCTGTTTTACAACAGGATGTGTTGGCGCCCACAGCGCGTCAGCAGCCAGGAACGGCGACGGCAGGTCAGCAGGTCTTACGGGTGGAAGGTCGGCGTGTCCTTTGTAAGGACAACCTTCCACCAAAGGAGATCGCGAACGATCTGCAGGGGGGTCTAGGGTTGTAGCTGGGAGAGTCGGAGAACGATGGCGAGGTTCCTCTGCGGCGGACTGCGGAGACAATGAACCGAAGAGGCGCCTCCTCACACCCTTGTGAGGTGAAGGAAGGCCTCTACGGCGAAGAGGAAGGCAGGCTTTACGCCTTATGCGCCCTCTGGGGGCCGTGGGGTCAGCGGGCTGACCATCAGCAGTCCTTCGAAGAGGAGTCTCTATGAGTGAACTCCCCCGAGGGGGAGAATCACCGGCAGGAGAGACCGTTGGACTTAGTTCCTCCCTCGAAGGATGAGCAGAGGGAGGAACTAAGCCTTCAGCTACAACAGGTTGATCAGGAGCAGAGGTCTGAGATACAGCATCGGAAGCCTCTGCTACCACAACGTCGACGATAGACAGAGGATCAACCTCTTCCAAAGTCGGCGATTGTTTGACAGCGGCCCCCAACAGGATCATGTCAAACAAGGCTTCCTTGGAGGGCAAACCCTCAAGCCCCAAGGAAGCCCAAAGCTGAAATAAATCATCATTAGTCATATAAAGATTTAAATCCACCCCTGGGGGAGGAGGAGGAGCTGCCTCGCTATGGGTGGCAACTCCCTCTCCCGAACCCCGAGATCGGGCAACAGAACTATGGCCTACGCTACCACTCGACAGTTTCTCGGAAGAAACCGATCAAGCGGGAGCTTCGGAGGAGGTTTGGGCAACGGAAGAAGAGCCCTGGGGATTTTCTCCTTTCAAAGAAACCTTTGAAGGAGAAATATCCCGTCTGGACTTCTTCTTCCATCGCCGAGAAAACCTCTCCCACTGGGAGGTAGACCACTTCCTATACTCACCACACTTATTATTTCTATCACACTGCTGGCCCCTACAATAAGGACAAGGGTGTGAGGGTCCGTATCGACCGCCGACATAAACGTGTCACAAGGGCGGTCGGGTAATCCAGGACACTTTCGCATAATAGCAGAGGCCAACTTCACGCACACCTGTAAAAGGAAAAGCAAAAAGCATTAAATGGCTGTTAGAAAGGCGAGGGTGAAAGCGGACACGTCCGACTACCACCCGAGCCGAGAGCAAAAGTGAGCTTAAGCACAGGTGTGTGTGAGGGGGGGGGGGATAGCAAGCTACCCTCCCTACCCCCCGCTAACTAGCAGTGGGATAGTAAACCCTCGTTAAAATTCTAATGGCTCGTCATTTCAGCTACGCCGAAAGTAATAACCCCTATTAAATAGCGTGGTTTGTATGTCAGTTACGGAACAAAGGGAGGTTAGTGACATATCCTCCCCCAGGGGGAGAGGTGGAGCTGCTTCGCTAGGGGAAGCAACGTCATCTCTCGAGTCCCGATGGTCTCTCGAAAGAGACCGACCGAGTGGGAGCTTCGGAGGAGGTTTGGGCAACGGAAGAAGAGGCCTTGGGTTTTTCCCCTTTCGAAGCAACCTTAGAAGGAGAAATATCCTGTTCGGACTTCTTCCGTCGTCGCGAAAACCTCTCCCACTGGGAGATAGACCACTCCCTACACTTGTTGTTGCTATCACACCGCTGGCCCCTACAAGAAGGACAAAGGGCGTGAGGATCAGTCTCGACCGCCGACATTAATGTCCCACAGGGGCGGTCGGGAAACCCAGGGCAGGTGGGCATGATCGCGGAGGCCAACTTCACATATACAGAACTAGAAAAAGAAAAGACAAAAGCAATTAAATGGCTGCCAAATGACGGCGAGGATGAGAGCGGACACGTCTGACCACCATCCGAGCCGAAAGCGAAGTGAGCTCAAGCACAGGTGTGTGAGAGGGAGGGGTAGCAAGCTACCCTCCCCTACCCCCGGTAACTAGCGGTGTGGGCAGTAAACCCTCGTTAAAAATTAATGGCTCGTCATTTCAGCTACGCCGAAAGTAATACCCCTATCACATAGCGTGGTTTGTATTCCAGTTACGGAACAAATTGTATTTATATTACAGTACTGTATTTATACAGTACATTACTTTATTTTATGTACTGTACAGTATATAATTTACATTATCAATATTATGTAAGGACATCGCTCCCTCCGTCGTTCAGCATTCTCATCGAATTCTCCATTTCATTTGAATTCTCCTTTCGCCACACTGTGGCTAATTGTATATATTTGTTCTGCTCCCTCAGAGCTACAATTTCATGTATTTCTCATTACATTGCATTATTTCATTAACTTGTATTTCAAGTATTTGTATGTGTGAAGAAACACACTTTTTGTGGTGGTTGGTTCTAGCCAGATTGGCGCCAGTGCGCATGCTACATTTCCGTCCGCACTTTGTAATATATTCTCGCACCTGTTTGAATAAACTGTCAGTTGTTGGTGATAGCTCGTCTCACTGTCCTTATAACTGGTGACCCCGGAGTTGAAGTAGCATCAGCGGTTTTGGCTATTAACGGACTCACTACGGCCGTGCTACCTTCTTCTACTCCGTTACCTTAGGCGTGAGCTTCGGCCTTTGGTTACCCCACACCTTGGTGCGTTTGTAAGGCAGTAGGATGAGCTTATCCGACAGTTCAACTTCTCACCTCTTCGCCGACTTGTCGACTGACCACAATGGCGGATTCAACCCGCCCATCACGCCCAACGGCATCGCCTCCACGCCCAAAGTCAAACTGCCGCCCTTTTCTCAACACAACACCGCTTCCTGGTTCCTGAGACCAGACGTACTCTTCCGAGTCGCAAGGCTCAGCGACTCCTGCGCCAAGGCCGGCATCGTTCTCACCTCCATCCCAGAGGAGTTATTCGACAAAATTTCCCCATGGCTCGACGCCCAGGCTGGCCAAGTTTCCTACGACGACCTGAGAACGAAACTAATCGGTATCAACTCACTCTCCATTTCAGCAAGGGCACAGAAGGTCCTGGATCTCGCCGGCAAACCCATGGGTGACACCTCTCCTGTCGAGGCGTGGGACGAGTTGACCGGCCTGCTAATGCTTCCCGAGACCGACAGCAACGGCCGACGGCGCGAGATTAGCCTATCTCGCGAGATTTTCCTTGGACGCCTGCCGCAGGACGTAAGGGCCCAATTCACGGACGCCGACACGCTTCCGATGAACGAACTCCTGTCGAAGGCTCAGAAGCTCCACGAGGCTTCCAAAGCGTCCCACTCGGAGCATCATCATCAGTATCGTCTTCGTTCTCCTCCTTCAGCTGCTCTTCCATAGACTCTTAAGCAACGCCTCCTAATGACGACGACGAGATCAACGCTCTGGCAAGGAGGAAACCACCGCAACCGACACGTCCGAGCCCTAGGCCTAATCCAGCGTGGTGTTTCTACCATCAGCAGTTCGGCAGCGACGCCAAGAAATGTAGGGCACCATGCAATTTCCCTAGAAGGTGACGCCAGAAGCAACCACCTACCACCATCGCAGCTGCAGGAAACCAAAGCAAGAATGGTTTTTATATCCTCGACACTGTCTCCAACCGTAGATTTATGGTCGACACCGGCGCTATGCAGTCAACGTCCCTGCCGTCACAAGCCGACCTAGACCGTGGTCCCAGCAAAGACACCCCCTCGCTTGTCGCCGCCAACGGGTCTCCCATACGGTGTTTTGGGACTAGGATCCTCAGGATATCTATCATGGGCCGTTCGTATTCCTGGCCCTTCGCCATCGCTGACATCAGTCGCCCCCTCCTCGGTGCAGATTTCCTCGCTCACCACGGACTACTCGTCAACGTTGCTGGGAGACGCCTCATCGGCACAGGAACCTGCCGGTTCCCTGCCCTAAGAGCCGGCCCTGCCACAATGTCCATATCTGCTGTAATGACGCAGCCCTACGCCGACCTTCTGCAGGAATTTCCCGACGTTTTCAAGCCCAAGCTCCGCCAATCGCCGGGATCCCGCTCCAAGCACGGGATCTACCACCACATCACGACGACGGGACCTCCTACACACGCCAAATTCCGCCGCCTCCCGTCCCAGAAGCTGAGGGACGCCAAACGCGCCTTTGAGGACATGGAACGCATGGGTATCTGTAAGAAAGCATCGAGCCCCTGGGCATCTCCCCTCCACATGGTAAAAAAGCCTGACGGGACCTGGAGACCTTGCGACGACTACAGTCGCCTCAACCTCATCACAACGCCCGACCACTACCCTCTGCCCAACATGCAGGACCTGACAAATGCATTGCATGGCGCGAAACGCTTCACCAAGATGGACCTTCTCAAGTCTTACTTCCAGGTCCCCGTATTTCCAAAGGACATTCCGAAGACTGCCATTGTGACACCGTTCGGATCCTACACCTTCGGTCTACGCAATGCGGGGGCGACCTTCCAACGCCTAATAGATAGTATCCTGGGAGACCTACCATTCTACGTCTGCTACGTCGACGACATCCTGATATTCTCAAGGACCAAGGAGGAACACCGGAGGCACGTCCGCGCCGTTCTCAAGCGCCTGCAGGAGAATGGCCTAGTTGTACGTTTCGATAAATGCACGTTCGGCGCTGAAGGAGTGGACTTTCTCGGTCATCGCGTGTCCTCGAGTGGGGTAAAACCCATGACAACCAAGGTGGATGCCATCAGGAAGTTCCCGTCACTTACGACCACCCGCAAACTTCAGGAGTTCCTGGGGATGGTCAATTACTACAGGCGCTTCATCCCCAACATCGCACAGACCCTGACCCCCATCGACGACGTCCTGAAGGGAAAGGCGAAGAAACTTAAGTGGGGTTCCCCACAACAACACGCATTCAACAGGACAAAGGACGCCCTCGCAAACGCCACCACCCTGGCATACTTCAACGACAACGCACTTCTGCAACTGACGACCGACGCCAGCAATGTCGCCTGTGGACCTGTGCTGGAACAGCTCGTCGATGGTTCACCACGACCGTTGGCATTCTTCACCAGAAAGCTGAAACCGGCCGAAACAAAATACAGCACCTTCGACAGGAAGCTCCTCACCGTCTACCTCGCCGTCCGCCACTTCAGGTACATCCTGGAGGGCACACCCTTCACCATCGCGACGGACCATCAACCCCTCGCACACGCCTTCACAAAATCGACAGACGCATGTTCCTCCCGACAAAAACGCCATCTCGCAGCAATCGCCGAATTTGGGTGCACCATAAGCTACGTTCCTGGAAAGAAAAACCCAGTCGCAGACGCCCTTTCAAGGATTGAAATCGACGCAATCCACCTGGTAATTGACTACGCCGACCTCCCATCCGAGCAGCGCAATGACCAAGAGACACAGGATCACCTGACGGGGCCATCTACACTCAAGATAACTGCAATTCCCCTCAGGTCGCCAGGAGTAACCATCCTCTGCGACACCAGCACCGGCCGCCCACGTCCATGGATTCCCGCTTCCTGCAGAAGGAAGATATTCGACATCATCCATGGACTTTCACACCCCTCGGGACGCACCACTGCTCGCCTCCTGTCTGAGAAGTTCATCTGGCCAGGGATCAAAAAGGATGCCCGGGAATGGGCGAAGACATGCATCAATTGTCAGAAAAGCAAGATCAGCCGTCACACCGAATCGGGGATAGGTGATTTTCCCCAACCGAAAAGGCGTTTCGGTCACATCCACATTGACGTCGTGGGACCTTTGCCGCCTTCGGGATCTGCTCGCTACCAGCTGACTATCATCAATCGCTCCACAAGGTGGTTGGAAGCATCACCGATGACCGAAGCTACGACCCAAGCATGCACCGAAGCCCTTTTGTCGAGCTGGGTGAGCAGATTTGGCGTTCCTGACGACATCACGACGAACAGAGGCCCCGCTTTCCTGTCAGAGATATGGCTCCCTCTGGCAAATCTGATGGGAACGACACTCTACAGCACCACGGCATACAACCCCGCAGCAAACGGCATGGTCGAACGAACTCATCGCGCCCTCAAGGCGTCCCTGATGGCGAGCTACACCGACGCGGACTACAAATCACGCCTTCCTTGGGTACTTCTCGGCCTTCGCACCGCCCCTCGCACAGATGGCGAGCCATCGCCCGCTGAAAAGGTTTACAGAGAGGCGCTCACAGTTCCCGGCGAATTCTTTCCTACATCAAGCGACGACACACTGCTGGATCACCTTAGGGACATCGCCAGGAATTTCAGGCCATGTCTTAAAACTTACCAGGACAGAACTAAGCATTTCAAGCCGATGAACCTGGACGACTGCGGATATGTTTTCGTCCGCGTCGATGCTCATCGACAGCCACTGACCAGACCCTATCGCGGGCCCTACCGAGTCATCAGTAAAACGACGAAAGCCTTCCTTCTCGACGTGCATGGCCAAGAGGACTGGGTCTCAACAGACCGCGTGAAACCGGCGTTTCTCGAAGGAAGCGACACTGCCTCCGCGGGACCTGGCAGATCCAGAGTGCCACCTCAGAACAAGGCGCCCAATGAGAAGAAAAGCAACAAACGACGGCGAGAGGTAGCTATCCATACGCCAACCGCCGACGCCCCCATTCGTTCAAAAACAAGAGGAGCCTTCCGACGCCCGAAACGATACGAAGACTAGCCTCATCAGCATTCTACGCCGCCTGATGTCTTGGGGGGGGGGGGGAGTACTTGTAAGGACATCGCTCCCTCCGTCGTTCAGCATTCTCATCGAATTCTCCATTTCATTTGAATTCTCCTTTCGTCACACTGTGGCTAATTGTATATATTTGTTCCGCTCCCTCGGAGCTACAATTTCATATACAGTACTGTATTTCTCATTACCTTGTATTATTTCATTAACTTGTATTTCGAGCATTTGTACGTGTGAAGAAACACACTTTTTGTGGCAGTTGGTTCTAGCCAGATTGGCGCCAGCGCGCATGCTACATTTCCGTCTGCACCTTGTAATATATTCTCGCACCTGTTTGAATAAACTGTCAGTTGTTGGTGATAGCTCGTCTCACTGTCCTTATAATTTATTTACATGATTCTTTAATGTTCTAATGATAACATATGAATTTATAGGGTTATAGGGTTAATATACACTTATTGTTAATATATATACATGTACATGTACACAAAAAAATGTACGCATTCAAAAAATAGGGAGGGAACCTACTTCACGGTTTTTCACCTATCACAGTCGGTTCTGGTCCCCATTAACCGCGATTTGTGATGGATTGCTGTATTTACTACAGGAAAAACTTTTTTCTGTTCAAAATGTTCTTCCGCCCATGACTATAATTTTACCCTAAATTTTACCGGATAATAAATGATACTTTGAGTACTAGCAAAACTGGAATTCACTATAAGAAATGGATGAGTGCTGGCTAGTTTGGTATTTTTCTCTATATGTTTAATAGGGGCTGGGGCATAATAACTTACGTATCCATCAATTAAAATGTGAAGTATGTTTCGCTTTAAGTCCATTGTTCACATCTGAGAGACTGAAGGGGACTTACTGCTATGCGTTGTTTCCCATAGTTTGGGGAGCTTTCTGTGCATTTATAATGACATATTTGTAAGGTGGTTTTTCAAACCAATTAACACCTTACAAGTACTTCTTCAGAAGTTCCTGGATGTTGTTCTACAGAAGCCATTTTTCTCTACTTTACCACCATCACATAAAGAAGTCTCCAAGAGGGAACTTAAGGAAAGTACATCAATCTATGGTATTATTGTACTGTATTACAGGGTAATGTAACCTTGGGAAAAAACTACTTCTTTCTACAGAAAAAGGTCCGTTCTCTTCAAAAATGACACTCGTTCCTGTGGCAAAGGAATTGTTTCAGAAATATATATATATATATATATATATATATATATATATATATATATATATATATATATATATATACATATATATATACAGTGAACCCTCGTTTATCGCGGTAGATAGGTTCCAGACGCGGCCGCGATAGGTGAAATTCCGCGAAGTAGTGACATCATATTTACCTATTTATTTAACATGTATATTCGGACTTTTAAAACCTTCCCTTGTACGTAGTACTGTTAACAAACCACCCTTTAATGTACAGAACACTTAATGCATGTACTACAGCACCCTAAACTAAAACAGGCACAAATATTAAAGGTGATTTTATATCATGCGTTTCCTAAACACCTAAAAAGCACGATAAAAAATGGCAACCAATGTTTTGTTTACGTTCATCTCTGATCATAATGAAGAAACAAACTCATTTAGTGTACACATATATGTATAGGTTAGTTTTTGCATCGATTATATTGATTATACAGTACTGTATGTTGATTTTTTTATTACCAATGTTTTAGTTTACGTATTTTTCTTAGGACTTCCAAATTAAATGTTTTTCTTTATGACGCCGCCTGAAACGACGGCGTCATAAAGTACTGTACGCTCAGTAAACAACCACGCTCAGAACAAACAAGGCATTTAACGCGCATGATGATAGTGATAAATAATGATACAGTACAGTATTTACAGTAAAAGCATTTACAAAATATGTTACCTTACAAATATAATTTACCGTATCTACTGTATATAAAATCATACAGTACTGTACAGCACATACAGTATTGTACGTAGCTTACGAGAGAGAGAGAGAGAGAGAGAGAGAGAGAGAGAGAGAGAGAGAGAGAGAGAGAGATTGTTTTACGTACGTACTGTAAATGTAAATTTTAAACATAAAAAATCAATTTACGAGAGAGAGAGAGAGAGAGAGAGAGAGAGAGAGAGAGAGAGAGAGAGAGAGAGAGAGAGAGAGAGAGAGAGAGATTGTTTTACGTACGTAAATGTAAATTTTAAACAAAAAAATATGATAGGTTACAACATGTAGACTTTTAAAACCTTCCCTTTAACTTAATGCATACAGTACGTACAGTACTAAACTATAAAACAGGCACAAATACAGTTTTAGAATGTAAGAATATTAAAGTAAAAAATAAAGATTGTTACTGTACTCACCACGAAAGAAGTTGAAGAAAAACTTGAATGATGATGGCGATGAATTTGCTGCACAGTAGAAATGATGATGATGAAGCTGATGATGTGTTCTACTGTGCAGCCAGGTAGTATTTTACGTCTCTTCAGACGGAGGTGTCTTTTCCTGGGACACCTCTTCAACTTCTTCCTGGGAAACTTCTTCAATTTCTTCCGAAGGCGTACTAGCAGGAGGAACTGGCTCTTTTTTGCGAGGCTGGAAGAACATTGTGATCGGAAGTTGTTGCCGCTGCTTCTTTTTTCGATCCAAGAGCATTTTGTAGGGAGTCATGTCTTCATCGATCTTGTTGCAGAATTGCATCGAGCGAACCATATCCTCGTCCCACTCTTGCAACATTTCTTTCAACTCCTTCACATGGTTGCAGGCCTTGGCAAGCCGTTCTAATGTTAAGCCCGTTTCTTCGACATTTTCTTGGGTCTCTTCCTGGGTTTCACTCTCTTATTCGCTTGCCGATTTCGTCAGGTCTTCGAGGTCTGCGTCAGTTAGGGGCTGGGAATGGCAGTCCAACAACTCGTCGACGTCTTCAGTCGTCATGTCGCCAAACCCGTCACCTCCAATTATGGCAGCCAACTGCACAGATTTGCGTATTGCAGAGTGTTGGATTTCCGACGGAGTAAATCCCTTGTCGTCGTAAACAATCTCGGGCCACAACTTCTTCCAGCTCGCATTCACGGTTGCAGGTTTCATCTCTTGAAGTGCCTTCTGAATATTCTGCAGGCACGTGGCTATGGTGTACTGCCGCCAGTACGCCTTCAAGTTAAAATCTTCATCCTCATCATCTTGGGCAGCATCCACACACGCAACGAGGTCCGCCAAGGTGTTCTTCGTGTAGAGGGCCTTGAACGCCCTGATAACCCCCTGGTCCATCGGTTGAATTAATGACGTGGTGTTGGGTGGCAGGAACTCAACCTGAATGCCCTCATGCGACAGGTCAGTTGCGTGTCCACCAGCGTTATCCATAAGGAGAAGGATCTTGAATGGCAAGCCCTTCTCTAAGAGATATTTGCTGACTTGCGGGATAAAACACTGATGGAACCAGTTGGAGGTCAGCATCTTCGTAATCCATGCTTTTTGATTATGCATCCAGTACACGGGAAGGAGATTCTTATTTTTATTTTTCAAAGCGCGAGGATTTTTCGACTTATAAATAAGCCCCGGCTTTAGCAAAAATCCAGCAGCATTGCCACACATCACGAGGGTAACGTGATCCTTGAATGCTTTAAAGCCAGAGGCTTTGGCTTCCTCTTTGAAAAGGAAAGTTCGCGACGGCACTCTCTTCCAAAACAAGCCGGTCTCATCCATATTAAAGACTTGTTCCGGCTTGTATCCACCTTCGGTGATAATATTCTTGAACGTCTGGTTCACGTAAGTTTCAGCAGCGGCAGTGTCAGCGGAAGCAACCTCCCCATGCAGGGAAACGCTTTTCAGGGCGAAGCGTTTCTGAAACTTCGCGAACCATCCTTTGCTGGCGGAAAAACGTTTCTGAGGCTGGGAATCAGTGGATGTCCCTGGTTGAGGATCATCTGCATCATCATCATCTTCAGCATGGTTGCCGTCGTCGTCTTTAGGTTCCTTTGCAGCAAAATTCTCAATAAGCTCAAAGCCTTTGTTTGGATGGTGTTCGTATCCAAGGCTATGTTCTTCTTCCGGCAGTCGGCAATCCACACAGCTAAAGAACCTTCCATGCGTACGATCGTTTTATTACGCGTTGTAACGACTCGCTTCGCTGATCTGCTAAAGGTGATTGCAGCCGTCTTTCTAATGTTCGCCTCGTCCTTCTTGATATAGCGAACAGTAGATTCGTTGATGCCAAAATGGCGCCCAGCGGACGCGTAACTTCTACCATCTTTTAACATATCGAGAAGCGTAACCTTCTCAGCTATCGTCATCATCCTTCGGTGGCGTTTAGGCTCACTACCAGCCTTAAGAGAAGCAGAACGCTTGGGAGCCATTACAGTAGGATTTGACAAAAAGTTCAACTTAAAAAAGTCGCACACAGCACAGATTCACAAACTTAAG
Organism: Palaemon carinicauda; assembly: GCF_036898095.1. Taxonomy (NCBI): domain Eukaryota; kingdom Metazoa; phylum Arthropoda; class Malacostraca; order Decapoda; family Palaemonidae; genus Palaemon; species Palaemon carinicauda. The sequence goes on from NC_090743.1 coordinate 28,117,090, forward strand.
AACGTCTACTCAGCGATACGCGGGAACAGAGAGTGGACGATCCGGGCCCGCGAGAACCTAGATGCTGCGGGTTGGAGATGATGGCAAAACACCAATCACAGGCTAGATAACAAAACTTGAGTTCTGATTCGTCATCTATCAGCGCTTGAACCAATCACAACCCGTCTTACAGTATATGATGCGTAGGTTACCAACTCATAGAAGATGCCCCGCGCATACCGAACGTACGTAGAATAATAATAATAATAATAAATAATGATAATAATACAGTACAGTACTGTAATAATAATAATAATAATGATAATAATAATAACAATCATAATTTTATTAACAACAACAACAATAATAATAACAATATTTAATAGCTTTACGTATGCTACAGTGTTTTATTCTTTTGTAGGATGTGTGTGTGTGTGTCTCTCTCTCTCTCTCTCTCTCTCGTACGCTTATTCGAAATGTGATTTTTGCAACAAAGAATATTATTGGATGCAGTACTGTACTACGTACGTATACATACAAAAGATTCATGGAAAAGAAGCACATCCATTACATTTGTAGTACTGTATGTACAGTAGTATTCAACAGCAGCCTTACACCATTCTAATATGGTATGACTGCATCTGATTTGCATTTCATGTTCGATTTAATTTTACTACGTACTGTATACAGTACTGTATTATCGTATGATCACATTCTCTTTTCGTGTTTTATTTCTTTCTGTGCTGAATTATATATCATATGTAATGCAATGAACAATCAGTAAGAGCAGATATTACTAATTACAGTATTAATGGAATTACAGGTAACAAAATATCGTATTTGGTTGTCTTCAGATTTCGCGGTATTTTCGAATTTTCCGGAAAATCCGCGATATGTATATATATATATGGGTTATGGAAAAAACCCGCGAAGTGGTGAATCCGCGATTGTCGAACCGCGAAGTAGCGAGGGTTCACTGTATATATATATATATATATATATATATATATATATATATATATATATATATATATATATATATATATATATATATCCACCAATAATGGGGGATGGGGTTTTTGGTGGGGAAAACATACAGGGGAAACAGTATTTAATGGTAAAACAAGCCTTTTCTTCTCTATACATCACCTTCTTGGATGTATAATAAACCGATGAAAAAGTACACTAATTATCTATACCCTATACTAACTGTATATTTTTCACTTATTTGTTGACATTCTACGGGTCAGTTGTAGTTGCTCTCGTTCGTTCATTTGTACATAGAAGTTTTCGACCTTCTGCGCATAAATTCCTCCCACCTGCGCATAAACTCCGCCTCCACTAATAGGATTACTTCTTCTCTTATAACCTCTCCCCTTTTCCCCTTACGTCATTTTACCCGCCACATTCAAGAATACGACTTCACCTAGTTTACTCAAGTATTTTATTTGATTCAGTACAGCTATACCATTCCTTTTATGTAATACCCTCGTATACATAATACTTCTGACCCTTGAATTACAAATTTTATTATCCCATATCTTAAAATATCACCTCATTTTATATTCCCATTAAATATTATTTATCATACACTCCATTTTATCTTTCTATATTACTTTTATACATTTTGTTATTGTCTTGTCATGCCCAGATTTAACATAAGCACTTGCTCTGGACAAGTTTCCCATTCTAGTTCATTCATGTTTACTCTCTAGATTCCAATGTTTTTCCGTTAACCAATCATGAACCCGTATGTATGGAAAGTTTGCACAGGGGGGGTTAATACTTCCCAACACCCACCTTCCAACAAAGCCTTTTCCAAGGAAACCTTTGTCCAAGTCAGGTCTTTGTTAGTTCAAGTGAAGTCTTTTTTGCGTATTTTACGATGGAAGTTATAGAAACTTGTAACGACTGCAGTATTACATACTTGAAAGTATTTCGATGAATTCTTTGATACGGCATCCAATGTTGATAATTTTCTTGAATCTAATAGCCCAACGTTTAAGATAGCTAGGACAAAGAAGAAACGGCGATGTGGATATACAGAAGTTAAGACGTCACAGTCACAACACCCCGATGACCCACAAGTTTCGTCGTCCCAGTCATAAAAGTAAGTCATTAATTTCTTTAATTTTAATGTGTTAGTTTTACTAGATTTTGAGCGTGATCAGCTCAACATTACCGCTTGCCAGTACATATGAGCTTGATGTATTATTTTCCTGCGAGCGAAGCGAGCCAGTGGCAGAACAAGAACCATTATATTTAGTGTTGCTAATATTAACGTAATTATCGTAACATTGCTAATGTTGGCGTGCGCAACTCAACATTACCGTTTGCCAGTACTTGTGAGTTTATATTTAAACATTTTAACAGAAAATATATGTTTTCCTGTAGTAAATAACGTGATTTACCCGGTTTTCCCTTTCATTTCAACCGCAACATCAACAACCAGTTCGGCTACTTGAAGTTAGTCGAACTGGTTGTTCTGTTTGTTTTCGGTTGAAATGAAGGTCAAATTCGGTTAAATCATGTTATTTACTACAGGAAAACCTAAACTTTCTGTCTGAAATGATAATTTGGGTAAATGTGTAGGAGAGCTCCGCGGAAGATCTTGAAGAATTTAAACACCTACAATTCACTATTATATCATATAGAACGCTTATATAATAGTCAATATATGAGCAGCTTCTATTTAACGAAGATATTCGTGTGTATAGTTATGTTTCACTTGGATTTTTTCTAAGTGTTTGTTTTTGTTTACTGTGTGATGTCTTGGCTAAAATGAGCTGTTTCACCGCCTTACTGCGTATGGCAGACTAGTTCTCAATGCTATTCTAACCAATAACAGGTGTTTTCTTGACGTCACACTGTTTGAAAACCAATCATGGCGGTTTTTACAAATCTAGCCAATGCTGACACTTATTACTTCACTTATCCCTGCTATTTTTCCACCAGTTACCACAGTTTACGTGAGGTTCCGCGGAGGAATATTTTTGCACGTCTCGGATCTCCCTTCAAACTGAAAAGCTCATTTTGCCGTGAAGTATGGAGCAATTAGCAGGACCTTCATCCCGTTCCAACTGTGTCACTTGTGACAATTGCTTTATTTCTTATGGGGATTTTTGTGTACATTATTCAGGGAAAGTTGATTTGCTAATTGCATTTGCTCAACGTCATGGTTTGATTTTGGCAGAGAAAAAGTGCCCTAATTGTGAAAATGTGTGCCGTATAGATTACAACAAATTAGCATTCCATGTGATCGTAGTGTGGTTACTCGTGGGAAAAGGAAGAGGAGGTGCAATTTTTTCGTGTCTTGTTTCAAAGGTACATGGTTTGGAAACGCAAAGTTAGATATTGAGACTAATTTGAAGTTTGTGTTCCTTTTTTTGCAAAAGGCGTTTTCATTTGAATTTGTTTCGTTTGAACTGAAACTCAATAATCACACTATCGTTAATTGGTGTTCGTTTTGCCGTGAGGTGCTTATTTCTTGGGGTCTGAGACGTTCCTGAGAGTTACTGTGGCCTTAAGGGGGGGTCGCAGGGGGGGGCGGAGCCCCCCCGGTAGGCCTAGGTAGGGGTACATGGCCCCCAGGGTAGGGTAGGTAGTTGTATTAGGTTCTGTAGTGCCCCGAAAAATCACTTTTCTCCTCCTCCCCCCACCCAAAAACCCCGCTTCCCACTGGGGTCCCCCATAATTGTAGTAGTAGGTTTATGCTTACATTTTCTGTGTAAGAGTTAGGTGGTTGTAGGAGGATTATCTCACAGTTTCAAGGTAACTGTAGCTCTAATTTACTGTTTTCTTTCGTTTTCTACTTTTAGAAACTTTTAAATCGAGCGCGGAGGTCTCCTACACAATTATCTGAAAATTATCTCCGTTCAGTGTAAAACTATTGTTACTAATGTTAAATTAAAAACTAACCGAAATAATGCATCACAGGTCCGATTCTGACTTATTTTTTTGGGAACACCAGCATATTTCAACTGCAAAGCTTCTGTAAAGATTGCACCTCTACAAAAAAAAAAAAAACTGTTTCAATCATAAAGTAAGGAATTATTTGTGATTTACTTCTCCATAATGTAAGGATTTCTTTATGATTTACTTTATCATATTGTAAGGATTTATTTTTCATTTACTCTTAGTTTGTGACCTGGGAAGGGGGGGGGGTCTGACTAGCGGTTGTGAACTGGAATGGTGGGTCTAGGGGCTTGTCCCCCAGCTAGGGGTTGTGACCTGAGAAGGGGGGGTTCGAGGGACTTGCTCCCGATTAGGGGTTGGGGCCTGGGAACTACTAGGTTAGGTTAGGTGGGCTTGTTAGGTTCTGTACCCTTTTACAAATCTCAAAAAGTGATAAATAATCACGTTTGGCTTGTTTTCAGCCACTTACAAGAACTATATATTTTCCCCATTGGTTAGCTTTTGCTTATTTTGCATTTCTGACCATTGTTATTGCTGCAAATCATTCGTTTCTAACATTTCCCTACCCACATAAAACCGGTTTCCCACTTGAGTCTCCCATAATTTTTACAAAATGGAATTCAAAAACTCATGAACGTGTGGTTTGCCTCAAAAATCATGGTCAGAAATGCATAAACAAACGATAACGAGTAGAAGAAAAAAAATATATGGTTCATGTATTTCGCTAGAAATCAAAGTACCACATATTTACCATTTTACCAAACAATAGCCTATTTCCTTTAATGGTTGCCATGCCAATGACCATAGCAGTTGTGACGACTGTTTAACATTTCAATAAATCCTAGCCTGTGTAATATATTCAAACCCGATTAGTCTATTATCAATATTCATATTTCACTTACCACCGTTAGAGCCTATGACATCGAATCTTGCCGTTTCGAAGAGGGGTTCTTGTAAAGAAAGATATGAATAGTATGAGAGGCACATTCACTAGACAAAAGTAACAAGTGACTGATTCACTAATTGATGAGTGAATTCAGGGACACTGATTCAAGAATCAGTCTTTCTGTATTCTGTGAGTCTGCATACTCGGCAACATCAAGCGCTGAACTCCACTGAAGTCTGCCTAGTCCTATAGCATCCACACTTTCATAGACTTTACAATGATTGTAATTTTTATATAGATATCACGTGGAAAATAAATAATAAAACACCCATATTAATTATTTATTACTTTTTATTACATTTTAATCGACATACATCATCTCTTTACAAAGTGTGGAATTTATTAACACTCGGATTCCACATTCCACACTTGATCAAGATGTGGAGCAGATTAGCCGTATCGATGACGTAAATTCCACGTTTCGGCTGCCCTGTGAGTGATGACTGATTGACAGTTGACTGGACTCGGGAGCAGTGTTGCCAGATTTTCTAGATGAGAAAAGGCCAACTTCTAATCAACTGCAGCTTTAAAATGCCAACCCATTATCAGAAAAAGGCCAAACATATGGCATTTAAGGCCCACCTTTTCCATGATAATATCATTGTCTTTGTGATATTATTAAAGGCAATTTTCAAAAAGGCCAGCCTAGTAACCCTGCTCTGGAGTTAATATTTAGTACAAAAGATTTGGCAACATCCTCACTATGTTTAATAACTTCCCCCCCCCCACCCCTTCCCTTTAAGATCCCAACCTACTTAGAGGACTACAATGATTTTTTTTTCCAAGTCAATCTGTTACCCCAGCCAATATCTTAATTTTTTCATGGCTTAAGTTTCCGTATAAAGTGACACTATTTAAGTGACTAATTTCCTAAGTTGTGTTTTTTTTCGAGTGGAGTATTAGGAATTATTGCACAAATTTTACCACGAAAGGGAAAATTTTCAATGCTCTTATAACAAGAAAAGCAGGACTGGAGGAATATTGATGTCCAATATCAATCATTAATTCATAATATTTAATATTTGATAGTTTTTAGGCGTCTACAAAAGCTGAAATCTTATTGTAGTTTTCTTAACATTTTCCGTTTGTTTATAGTTTACGTGGCTGATCATGTTGGTTTGGAAAATTTGTCCCTGATATAATGTAGATAACTGAAATTAAATTGTATTTCTTTAATAAAGTATGCGAATATTAACCCTTATGCTTTGTGGGTACACAAATAAATGTGCTGTTGTTCTAGGAGGCATGTAAGGACAGTGAGACAAGCGTCACCAAGATCAACTGATACTTTATTCGTGTGTGTGTGTGTGTGTGTGTGTGTGTAGATTGCCATGCATATAGCATGACACGGGCTCTTGCCGCTGGGCAGCCCGTAAGAGGACTGGATTTGTAAAGGGTATACTCCAAGGAGTAAAATTTATATTAATAAAAGGAACGTTAGGTAAAAATAGGAAAAGGAATGTTAGGTAAAGGATAGGTAAAGGAAATGAGATGTAAGGATGATGAATGAGGGATGGAATGGAATGGTACAAGACGTGACAAGGGGTAGATAGTAACCCGAAAAGGGGGTGACACTTTATTCGAATGTGCACGGAATTATATTACAAGGTGCGGACGGAAAGGTAGGATGACGTTGGCGCCAAATCAGATTGAAGCGCCCGCCAAAATATATGTGTTTTCTTACACTTACAAATATATGAATTCTGGGTTTACAGAAACATGTTATGAAATGATACATATATCAAAATGTAGCTCTGGTAGAGCGGAATATATATACATAGGAAACCACAGTGTGGCGAAGAGAGAATTTAAGTAAATAAGTAGTCTGTCGATTTTCTGGACGACGAAGGGATCAGTGTCCTTACAAGTACTCCCCCCCCCCAAGACATCGGGCGGCGTAGAGGGCTGATGATCTTCGTATCTTTTCGGGCGTCGGAGGGCCCCTCTTGTTTTTTAACGGAGGGGCGCGCTGGCGGTCGGTGTAAGGATCTCTTCCTCTTGTCGTCGTTTGATGATTTTTCTTTCGTTGGGCGGCTTGTTTTGAGGCGGAACTCTGGATCTGCCAGGTCCAGCGGAGGCGGTGTCGCTTCCTTCATCGTGGCCAGATGATGAGTCGGCGAAGAGGTGAAAAGTTGATATGTCGGTTAAGCTCATCCTACTGCCTTACGTTCACCGAAGTGTGGGAGAGCCAAAGGCAGGCTCGTGCCTAAGGTAACGGAGTATGTAGAAGGTAGCACGGCCGTAATAAGTCCGTTAATGGCAAAGCCAAAACCGCTGATGCTACTTTCAACTCCGGGGTCACCAGTTGTAAGGACAGTGAGACAAACGTCACCAAGATCAACTGATACTTTATTCGAATGTGAACGGAAGTATATTACAAGGTGCGGACGGAAAGGTAGGATGACGTTGGCGCCAAATCAGATTGAAGCGCCCGCCAAAATATATGTGTTTTCTTACACTTACAAATATATGAATTATGGGTTAACAGAAACATGTTATGAAATGATACATATATCAAAATGTAGCTCTGGTAGAGCTGAATATGTATACATAGGAAACCACAGTGTGGCGAAGAGAGAATTTAAGTAAATAAGTAGTCTGTCGATTTTCTGGACGACGAAGGGATCGGTGTCCTTACAGGCATATTTTCTTCAACGCCTTTGCAACTTCCCCTCAAGCAATATTGTAAGCGTATAATAGAGTTGACGTTGCTGTTAATTGTAGTTTTATATATATATATATATATATATATATATATATATATATATATATATATATATATATATATATATATATATATGTGTGTGTGTGTGTGTGTGTGTATATACAGTATATTTGTGTTTGTGTGTAATATAGACTAGTCATTACATAATATGAGACTACAATTAAGAATATAATTCTGATTGAGCACTATTGCATCAGACACCAAAAATTCTATAGGCTATTGGAGATTGGTTCATTTGACATTAGAAATCTGCCAAGAAATTACTACTTGCATCAGTGAGTTTTTTCTATCACTATACCGCATTATGCCCAAATTTTATAATGAAGTAACATTCTTATGTGGCATAACTGAAGACCTGTGTTAACAAACTGCAGATGATTCTATAGGATAATGATTTGGCTATAACAATTATTCTTTTTTGTATAAGAATCTCTTTCTCCGCTTACATTATGCTAACGCGAATTGAAGTCTTGAATTTGTACATAATACAATAGGGTTTATACGTGAACCAATGATGTGTATGAGAACTTATTTGCTTCATTATGTTCAATATCAATTTGTCCTTTAAGTACGATATGTAGATGTACCAATATATCAAAATCAAGTACTTGGAAAAAATTACGTAACTCTCATTGACAACCTTTTGTACATCATGTCAACGCATGCAGCTTGATTAGTTGATTAGTGTGCGTGAGAGGGAATACTTTAACGTAGTGAAATGGTTTGTGTATCGCTGTAGCCTACAAATCAGGCCCACCCATACTAGGTTAGGTTGCTTTGGACGATCAGACTAAAGTCTCCCACCATTACCAATCCGCAGTGGCCAGCGTGGTGATGAAAAGTGGCAAAACCCCATACATGAATATGGACATGTCTGAGGCCTTTGTCCTGCAGTGGACTAGAAGAGGATGTATTGGTTGTTGTAGTGTGTAAGCAGTAGTACGCTTGCACATATATCTTATCAGCAGTACGTCGACCTCCATCACATTTACATTACCATTCTCTCTCACTTACAACTACCATTGCTTATGCAAAATAGTAGGGCCCCCTTTTTAACACTCCTAGAAATCCGTCAACAAAGTAATATCTATGTTCCGTGAAATAGGTCCTACATTCTACCATTCTAATTATACTTTTCCTTGCCCATCCTTGCTATGTAGCAGAAAAAGCAAGTGTATGCCTATGCCTACTCTATTGAGGCTTCCACCGTTTTTCTCTCCTTTTCTTTCTTAATTCTACTTTCCCCTTGATACACCCACAGGGTTGTGGTGGCCTATGTGGGTAACGCCCATTACTCTTGATCGCCATATTGGGGTTCGAGTCCCGCTCAAACACGTTAGTTACTTTTGTCGCTACAACCTCGCCATCCTTGTGAGTTAAGAATTGGGTGTTGATGGAACTAATAGGTCTACATGCTGAGTCATCAGCACGGATTAACTGACACTCCCTGGTCCTAGCTTGTGTGGAGAGGGGGCTTGGGCGCTGATCATGTGTCTGTAGGGCATTGTACTTGCTTGCTAGGGCAATGTCAGCCGCTTTCCTCTGTCATTCCTGAGCGACATTTACCTTTAAAACATTGCATCTTCTTCCCCCACTTCCAACCCAATGACCTCACACACATCCCTTCTCACCACATCCATCCATCTGATCAGCTTACGTTCCATATTCCTACCCTTCACTGCCATGTTATTAGTTCCCTTCTTATTGCTTAACCATAGTATCTCAGACGAGCTTCCGTAGCCATATGCCTTTTCTCTTTACTTAGGTCATTAAATATCTTTGCGGAAGTGTAACCCAAACCACATCCCTCCTTTCCTTTATAGATTATAGCATATGAAAAGGCATAGATCCATATAAGAGGAAACGGCCTCTCTCTCTCTCTCTCTCTCTCTCTCTCTCTCTCTCTCTCTCTCTCTCTCTCTCTCTCTCTCTCTCTCTCTCTCTCATCCTGAACAGTTTGGTTGTATTCATGGATTTTTTTGCCTTTTCAAGACGAAAAGGACACTCTATTGCCCAACATACTGTGCTTTCAGTCAAATAGCTCTTTATTGTAAAAAAGAAAAATATATCTCGGGAATTAATCATAATCATATATGAATATAGGTTGAAATTCAAATAACAGATGTAGGCCTAATCTTGACACCAGGATTCTGTCACAATGGCAAGGATGCAATGAGTTAACGTTACTGAAATTATATCACAATGAAACATTATATGTGAGACTATTAGACTAAAATCAGACTTTAGGTATTACATAATCATGAGCACGTTACACTCATATTTCGTTTCTCAAATAAACTTGTTCCGATTGCCCTTAGGTTGTTACTACAAGTTTCAACGTTCAAAGCTCTTAGTAGAACACACACACAAACAAACACACACACACACACACACACACACACACATATATATATATATATATATATATATATATATATATATATATATATATATATGTATATATATATATATATATATATATATATATATATATATATATATATACTGTATATATTAATCATCATCATCATCAGCCTAACTATATCATAGTCCACTGCAGAATAAAGGCCGCAGATATGTCCTACTCGCATCTGCTCGAAGTGTTTCTATGCGAATTGGCTCAGTTCGTCAATCCATCGTCTTCTCTTTCTTTCCATGCTTCTTATATAATCTCTAGGGTCCCATTCCATCCATCTATTATCTTCCATTCTCATTATATGTCCTGTCCACATACTGTATAATTGACTTCACTTTAGCCCCTTATTATAATAATTTTTAGATACAAAATTTCAACTGTTTCCTATAATGATAAATATGAGATAAGAGCTAGTTGTTACATAAATCCTTTAACTTATACATAAAGGAATGAAACCTTGTGCAGAGCAATTACCAACAAAAGCCAGTTCGCACCCCTGTCTAAGGGGCTTTCATAATCGTGCTGAACCAGGGCCGTGCCCACAGAAACTTAACACAAATGGACACATAAAAAATTATTATTATTATTATTATTATTATTATTATTATTGTTATTATTACTATTATTATTATTATTATTATTACTATTGCCGCCATCACTGCATTTCTTGTGTGTACACTCACAAATCTCTATCAATCTCATAGCGCTCACCCAAGTGCGTTTACGTTTTCCAACTTATTCTAGTCCTGAACAAAGAGGATTCCAGCTGATACTATTAATACTATCTCATAATATATATATATATATATATATATATATATATATATATATATATATATATATATATATATATATATATATATATATATATATATATATATTGGTTAGGACTCAAGGTATCACATTAATATTTCAAGGCAATGAGCATTAGCCCACACATTTTTTTCTTCATATTCTATTAACTTAGTTATGTGTATATCAAAGTATTGTTCTCGTTGTCGCTGTATAATTTTCATAGTGTTCATATACAGGTTACATTTTCTTATCCCTAACAATGATTTAGAATTATATTAAAATCCCTTATGTCCCCACAGAGAGAACCAGCAGTAGACACATTCAGCCGGTGTTATGCCACCACGGTCTATTAGTTTTGGAGAGAGAGAGAGAGAGAGAGAGAGAGAGAGAGAGAGAGAGAGAGAGAGAGAGAGAGAGAGAGAGAGAGAGACTCTGCTCTATCTCAGATCTAATCTTGAAAATGTAACTCGTTTCCAAAGTATAAATATAACTTAAACATAGTATCAACTTATGGCCATGATTAGCCTACCAAAACATTTAATGAGCTGATTTTTCTCCTGCAACATCGAACATTTTCTATCTAACAAGACCGGCATATATTTCACCAAGCAGGTGATTAAAAAGGACAAAGTTTGAAACTAATGCAACACTTAAACACGTTGCTAAAGCTCTATTTATGCAGCGTTAACGAAGCCGTCAGCATCCAGCGGAGACTGAGATTACGAGTGCTAAGTAGGTCAATTAATTCAATAGTCAGGCGGAAATAAGTTGATTAAGCTAAAGGAAATTTAGGTATAATGACATTAAATTTGCATGCTTAAAGTTCTACGCCTTCGACGAGTTATGTTAGGGTATAGGCAATATAGATGAACAATGTATTTGCCTAAAAACACACATTATATATATACACACACACACACACACACACACACACACACACACATATATATATATATATATATATATATATATATATATATATATATATATATATATATATATATATATATATATAATGTGTGTTTTTAGGCAAATACATCGATATATATATATATATATATATATATATATATATATATATATATATATATATATATATATATATATATATATATATATATATATATATATCATCAGCCATTACTCGTCCAATGCAGAACAAAGGGCTCAGACATGTCTATCCATATGCGTCTGTTTATGGTCATTGTGTGCCAGTTCACCCCCGCAAACTTCCTTGGTTCGTCGATACATCGTCTTCTCTTCCTTCCCCTGCTTCACTTGCAATCTCTAGGGACCCATTCTGTCATTTTAATGTCCATCTATTGTCTGTCATTTCTATTATAAGTCATGCCCATGTTCATTTCTTTTTCTTACAAGTTATTAGCCTCTGTACAATGGTCTTTCACTATCTTGGGGTAGAGTTCTCATGCTTGAGAGTACACTCGGGCACACTATTCTATTTTATTTCTCTTCCTCTTGTTTTATAAAGTATTTTTATGGAATATATGTGAAATGTTTATTTCAGTGTTGTTACTGTTCTTAAGATATTTTGTTTTAATTGGTAATTACTTTTCTTGTAGTTTCCTGGGCTATTTTCCTTGTTAGAGTCCTCGGGCTTATAGCATCCTGCTTTTCCAACTAGGGTTTTAGCTTAGCAATTAATAATAATAATATCCTCTACTTTGATTTGCTCTTGTATCCATGTTGCTCGTTTTCTGTGTCTAGTGTTAACCCCATCAATATTCTTTCCATAGCTCTTTGAGTTTTAACTAGTTTATGTTGTAAGGCTTTAGTACGGCTCCAAGTTTCTGATGCCTAAGTTATAACTGGAAGGATTAAATATGTTTCTTTTATGAAAGTGTCAATTTACTCTTCAAAATCTCATTTTCTTTACTAAATACTCTCCATCCCATGTTTATCCTTCTTTTAATATCGGTCTCGTGTCTTGGGGAAACACTTACTGTCTGTCCTTAGTATATATACTCTTTAACAATCTCCAGAGGCTCGTCTTTATCTCCTATTTGTTGTCTCTCGGCATTTTCATTGAACATTATCTTAGTTTTACCCAAATTAATTTTGTCCTACATTTCTGCTTTCTCTATTCAAATCTTCTATCATCTTTTGTAATTCCCACCATGATTCACTAAACTCAACTAAGTCACCTGCAAATCTTAGTGTTGTTAAGGTGTTCCCCATTAACATCAATTCCCACATTTTCCCAATATAAATTCTTGAAAGCTTCTAGACATGCTGTAAACAGTTTAGGAGAGATTGGGTGTCCCTGTCTAACTCCTTTCTCACTCGGAATTTTTTCACTATCTTTATGTACTTTTAGGATTGCCGTACTTCCTGTATAAATATCTTCAAGTGTTCTAACATAAGATTCTTCTATTCCTTGTTTTTCTTGAGCTTTCATTACTGCTGATGTTTTGACAGAATCAAATGCTTTCTAATAGCACATAAATGTCATACATAGTGGATATGGTCAATTGTTGAATACCCACTTCTAAAGCCTGCCAGGTCTCCTGGTTGATTTAAGTCTAGCTGTCTTTCTAATCGACCTAATGTGATATATGTAAATATTTTATATATTACGGAAAGTAAACTTATTAGGCTGTAATTTTTCAGGTCTTTTGTGTCTCCCTTTTTGTGAATTAGTATAATGATGAAATTATATATATATATATATATATATATATATATATATATATATATATATATATATATATATATATATATATATATATATATATACTGTATATATATACACACACACATATATATGTATACAATATATATATAAATAAATATATATATATATATATATATATATATATATATATATATATATATATATATATATATATATATATATATATATACAATATATATACACACACACACACATATATATATATATATATATATATATATATATATATATATATATATATAAATTATATATATATATTTTATATATATATATAAATATATATATATATATATATATATATATATATATATATATATATATATATATATATATATATATATATATATATATAAAGGCTGGCTTGAGAAAAAATAATAGTCAATGCCCCACACAACCATGCTTTGAACTCTCATTAGCTTTGTGCTCTCCTATCCCATTGACTTTGCTCTCTCTCTCTCTCTCTCTCTCTCTCTCTCTCTCTCTCTCTCTCTCTCTCTCTCTCTCAATGTACGTGTGTGGCAGTGACAGCGGAATTAATCTCTCTCCCGTCACCCTCTTATTCCATCGCTTTAGAAACTGCCAATTCCAATGACACGTTGGCTGTAACCAAACGACAAAATCCAGATTATTTTTTATTGTTTGCTGCGCTTGATTTCCGCTGTTGCCTTCCATTGATAAAATATTTTCCAGACAAGCTTAAGCAACCCTTTTCGAGTCTCTGTCTGGATATTTTACTGGATTTTCCGTCATTGGTGTCTGTTTATTTCAGGTAGACTGAGGTAAACAAACAAATTGAAGTTACATACATACATACATATACCTAAGGCACTTCCCCCAATTTTGGGGGGTAGCCGACATCAACAAAGAAACAAAACAAAAAGGGGACCTCTACTCTCTACGTTCCTTCAGCCTAACCAAGGACTCAACCGAGTTCAGCTGGTACTGCTAGGGTGCCACAGCCCAACCTCCCACATTATCCACCACAGATGAAGCTTCATAATGCTGAATCCCCTACTGCTGCTACCTCCGCGGTCATCTAAGGCACCGGAGGAAGCAGCAGGGCCTACCGGAACTGCGTCACAATCGCTCGCCAATCATTCCTATTTCTAGCACGCTCTCTTGCCTCTCTCACATCTATCCTCCTATCACCAGAGCTTTCTTCACACTATCCATCCACCCAAACCTTGGCCTTCCTCTTGTACTTCTCCCATCAACTCTTGCATTCATCACTTTCTTTAGCAGACAACCATTTTCCATTCTCTCAACATGGCCAAACCATCTCAACACATTCGTATCCACTCTAGCCGCTAACTCATTTCTTACACCCGTTCTCTCCCTCACCACTTCGTTCCTAACCCTATCTACTCGAGATACACCAGCCATACTCCTTAGACACTTCATCTCAAACACATTCAATTTCTGTCTCTCCATCACTTTCATTCCCCACAACTCCGATGCATACATCACTGTTGGTACAATCACTTTCTCATATAGAACTCTCTTTAGATTCATGCCCAACGCTCTATTTTTTACCACTCCCTTAACTGACCCCAACACTTTGCAACCCTCATTCACTCTCTGACGTAGATCTGCTTCCACTCCACCATTTGCTGTAACAACAGACCCTAAGTACTTAAACTGATCCACCTCCTCAAGTAACTCTCCATTCAACATGACATTCAATCTTGCACCACCTTCCCTTCTCGTACATCTCATAACCTTACTCTTACCCACATTAACTCTCAACTTCCTTCTCTCACACACCCTTCCAAATTCTGTCACTAGTCGGTCAAGCTTCTCTTCTGTATCTGCAACCAGTACAGTATCATCCGCAAACAACAACTGATTTACCTCCCATTCATGGTCATTCTCGTCTACCAGTTTTAATCCTCGTCCAAGCAC
>NC_090743.1:28137480-28154735 GCF_036898095.1 Palaemon carinicauda
ACAATTAGATTTTGAAGGAAAATAATTAAATTTATGTTTAGATATTTTAAATGCTATTATATCCTTGCAACTCAGTTATGATTTATGATACAATAGAAAGAAAAGAAAAACGAGCACCAAGGGTTATGTTGGCAATGCCACATCCTCTTTTGGCGGGACTTATGAGGCAAGGTAAGTCAATCACTGGTTTTCCACGTCTGTATTATTTTTTTATAACAGTTAGAGTATATATGGACTTACAAGTTAGTACTGTGAAGGATGTTGGTTGCAATATAGCATTAAATTCCATTATTGCACAATGCACGGCAACTATTATGTTATCATATAACTGGCATCTCATTATGTCAGTCATTGTGACGTCGTATGTCAACAATTCGTGATTAGTGAAGGACCCGAGTAAGGTACGTCTTCAATTTATTGTCAAATTCTTATTATTTCCCGACTGTAAAAAATAATCTGTGTTCTTTATCAAATTATTAAATTCATGTAGATAATGGCCGTGCTCTCGGGGTTGGTAGATGTAGGCCTACTCCCGTATCTTCTAAAATTACTATATATTCTGTATGTACTTTTAATTATTTCATTTATGAAACCACAAACAGTAAAATTCCTTTTTTACGATGAACTTACGTGTTGGTTTCAGTCCCTGGTTAGGCTGGAGGAACGTAGAGAGTAGTCCCATTTTTGTTTTGTTTCTTTGTTGATGTCGGCTACCCCCCAAAATTGGGGGAAGTGCCTTGGTATATGGGTGGATAATCACATTCTGTAGCATACCAAAGGAAAACCTAATATGATGCAATTAAGTCATTCACAGTTATTATAAATCTTATTGAAGATTAAATTATTCATAGGCCTTTAGATTGCGTTTTACAGCTATGAGATGGATGGGAATTATCACACTATGTCTCCCCCCCCCCCAAACCCCATTGACCGGTATGAAGGTTAGGTTAGGCTAGGCTATCCAGCTAACTGACATCAGTTCTAAACAATCATTCAGATATCCATCTTTTCTTTTGAATTTTGCTGGTTTTCTTGGATACCTTGTCAGTAATTGGTAATTTGCTAGGAATTGTCGTTGCGCTGTAGGCCTATGATGCTCCATCACTAGCAAGTGTGAGCTTTTTATTCAGATGAATTTTAAATGATCTTGTTTCACTGCAGATTTTGCTTATACAGTCGTGGCATCTCTCTTGTGTGATGGGAACAGGTAAATAGGCTTTAAAGTAAAGTAAAGATGGTGTTGAATCCACTAAATGGAGTAATTTTCTTGGCCTTAGCCTAACGTCCTCCTTGTTGATGAGGCAAAATTACAGTTTTTGCCAAACTCGGATATCCGATATAAAAATAGTTATAAGCTTGGCCAAATAGCGTGTTTCAACGAATTTTACCTTTTATTTCTATCACAAATAATCACAGTTGTAGGGGGACCCCCTTAATAACTATATTAATTGGGTCTCACAGTGGGAAATCGTAGGTTTTGGGGCAGGAGAATACAGAAAATAGGTAAAACAACTGAAGCTGTGTAACCTAAAGACATCAGTCATTGTAATAAAGTTACTGTAATCAAAATCATGTTATAGTAATTTCTAACTTTTACCACTCACTGTACAGCCCAACCTATGTGCCCATTTTCATTGAATGGGTTCCCCTGCCCCCCAGTGCCTTTTCCAATGACCACAGTTTCTTGGTAAATTGTTTCCTCAAACCTCGAACCTTTTACTGGTCAAGCTCTTTACATGAAGAATTGGTGTAATATGGAAGAGTTTGCCATGTTCCTCAGTCAGCACAAAGGCAAAGGAATATATTTCACGTTATGAAATCCTTGTTGTTCACTTTTGTTATTGGTTTTGAGTTAGCAAGTATTTCACAAGAACAGACATAGAAATCATTATTTGTTGTTTTAGATGGGCCGGAACAATTTTTTTTTGAGCTGCTAGTAAAATGAGTCAAATATTTGTATATTTAACTTGTGGTAAAGTTTTCCATATTTGATAAGTATCCTTTGACAAGTTTTGTAGCAGAAATATCCATTGAAAATATTCAAGTGTGATATTTTATTAGGGGATTATTTCTTGTTTAGATTTATTTCCCATTAAGCTTTCATTGCCCGTTAGAAATGGGGTTTTAAGATTTCAGATTGTAAAGGTTACATTGCACTCCACTCTTCTTCCATTTGGTCCATACTCCCTCTCGCTCTCCATACACCCCTTCCCACGTGCTTCATACTGCCCCTCCCTTACATGCTCCATACTCCACTTTCTTCATACTCCCCCTCTTCCACATTCTTCATAGTCCCCCTCCCTATAGTTCTCCATAGCCTACACCCCTCCTCCTCGGGCTCTATACCGTCCCATTTTCTTGTGCTCCAAATATCTCTTGGAGGAAAAATATTCCTATATATATCCCCTCCCCACATGCTCCATACTCCCCACACTCCATAAATCTCTTCCTTTCCCCACATCTCATTCTTTTTAGCTTAATCCTTGCAGGGCCAGGTCTTCTTCACCCAAGGGCTTAACTACTGCACTGTAATTGTTCTGTGGCCACTTTCCTCTTGGTAAGAGTAGAAGAGAGACTTTAACTATGTTAAGCAGCTCTTGACACTCCAAAATCAAACCATTGTCTCTAGTCTTGGGTAGTGCCATAGCTTCTGTACCATGGTCTTCCAGTGTCTTGGGTTAGAGTTCTCTTGCTTGAGGGTACACTAGGGCACACAATTCTATTTTATTTCTCTTCCTCTAGTTTTGTTAAAGTTTTTAAAGTTTATGTAGGAGATATTTATTTTAAAGTTGTTACTCTTCTTAAAATATTTTATTTTTCCTTGTTTCCTTTTCTCGCTGGGCTGTTATTCCCTGTTGGAGCCCCTGGGTTTATGGCATCCTGCGTTTCCAACTGGGGTTGTAGCTTAGCAAGTAAGAATAATAATACTGTAATTATAGTAGTGCTCAGTTACCAGGGAATATCGTTAACATTCAACAATAACCTCAACGATAATAACAACAATACCAACACGTAGTTAGGTGCTCTTGTGCACAGTAAGTCTCGAACGAATTACGGACCCAGCAAACGTAAGCCGTGAGATGTTCCTCAAAAGTAACCAATTACAGTTTGCAAAAAAAAAAAAAAAACTTTAAAAAACAAATTACAATAATATGTGTATTTAAGAAACTCAGGTAGTATTGCTAAAAATGCCAAATGTGAAAGACCCATCTTTTAAATCCTTTCCATTTTTGCCTGGATGGTTGCCTAAAAAGTTTCTCTTCTTTTAACTTAATTAGTTTCCGTAGAGTTCAGTCTCTCATGGTTTTGAATTTAAATAATTTCCTTTAAAACTAAAGTTATTATTATTATTGTTATTATTGGGCAGAATATAAGTTAAAATATATTGACGATATCGTGTTGTTTATTGGTAGCCTGTATATTTTCCATGCTTAGTAGTAGAGTATCTATATAACCACATCAGAGCGCCCGCCCAAGCGGTTAGGCAGGGTTGCCACCTCTTAATTAAAGTCTAATGGCTATCTCCAGCTGCCGCTGAAAAATACTCCACATAAATAACTCCAGGTTTGTATTAGTTAGGGAAAAATACAAATTATCTCCGAATTTGTCATTTTCAACCACAGTGCACCTGCCTAATTGCTGTCCTTGTGCTTACAAACTTAGGTTAAGATAGGATAAGCCCTGAAATTATTATGGCCACATTTTTTTTCTTATTGTTTCCATATAATTTTTGTTAATTATGCACATGAAGCATTTAGCTTGTTAATTTGTGATGAATTTGGTGTTTGATAAAGCCTACTCAAGGTTAGGCAAGTTTATAAATTACTGTATACTGTACTGTATACTACTTTGGGGTGATTTAGATTGCAATGTTGACTCAAAGAATAAGATTTTTTCTCAGGTTCCTTTTCCACAAAATATTTATTCCGTAACTGAAATACAAACCACGCTATTTACATAGGGTAATTACTTCGGCGTAGCTGAATGACGAGCCATTAGAATTTTAACGAGGGTTTACTACCCCACCGCTAGTTAGCGGGGGGTAGGGAAGGGTAGCTTGCTACCCCCCCCCCCCTCTCACACACACTAGTGAATGCTTCACTTTGCTTTTGGCTCGGGTGGCGATCAGACGTGTCTGCTCTCACCCTCTCTTGACTGCCATTAATCTGTTTTGCTTTCTCTTTTTCTACAGAGTGTGTATGAAGTTGGCCTCTATTATTTAATAATGCGTATGTGTCCTGGATTACCTGGCTGCCTGTGTGGGACTTTTATGTCGGCGGTCGATACTGATCCCCACACCTTGTGTCCTCATTGTAGGGGCCAACGGTGTGATAGCGGTAATGTATGTATTGAATGTAGGGAGTGGTCTACCTCCCAGTGGGAGAGGTTTGCCCGGCGCCAGAAGAAAAAGTCTAAAAGGGATTTGTTCCGTAACTGAAATACAAACCACGCTATTTACGTGGGGTAATTACTTCGGCGTAGCTGAACGACGAGCTATAAAAGTTTTAACGAGGGTTTCCTACCCCTCCGCTAGTTAGCGGGGGGTAGGGAGGGGTAGTTAGCTACCCCTCCCCCTCACACACACCGGAGAATACTCCACTTTTACTTTTGGCTCGGATAGCGATCGGAAGTCTCCGCTCCTATCCTCACTTGACGGCCATTATTGTTTTGTCTTTTAACTTACCTTTTCTTATACTTGATATATTTAAACATTACAGTGAACCCTCGCTACTTCGCGGTTCGACCATCGCGGATTCACCACTTCGCGGATTTTTTCCATAACCCATATATATATACAGTAATATATATATATATATATATATATATATATATATATATATATATATATATATATATATATATATATATATATATAATATATATATATATATATATATATATATATATATATATATATATATATATATATATATATATATGTATGCATGTATTTATGTATATATGTAGGTATGTATATGTGTATACATATAAATATATTTTTCAATATTAAACTTAGCCGGTGATTATATAAGCTGCAGCTCTGCTGCCCGACAGAAAAACTCTACGTTCAAAATACGCCAGCGATCGCTATGCAGGTAGGGGGTGTACATCAACAGCGCCATCTGTCGAGCAGGTACTCAGTACTCAATGTAAACACAGAACCAATTTTCTCTCTGTCGTGCCACCGGCAAGACCTACTAAATTCGCTATTGCTTACTGGATTGGTTTTCACATATTTTGGTGAAGTACACATTTCTAGTTTTGAGCTTTCGCTATGCAGGTGTTTTATCTTCATCTCAAAACTTGAACTCGTTTTGGATAGATTTAATTATGGTGACAAGGAGAGTATGGACTCTCTTTCACTTTTAAATGGCCGACCCTTCCCTTAGACGGAAGTGTGTTTAGGTTTTTAGTAATTTTGCTTAACACGTTATAGATCTATTTATTTTATATCTCTCCGCCTTTATTAGGCCTCTTCGATTAACTTTCCATTTATTATAAACATATAAAAATAAATTTTTATGTTTTGTTTATATGCGACCTTTCCTGATAGTAGGCGGTCCTAACTTGGAACCGAAGTTAATCAACGTTGAGCCCGTTATATCGTATTTAGCCTTTAAAGAATTTAAAACTTTTTAAATTTAATGTTTTATGAAAGAATTTCTTTGATAGTCTTCGTACTGTTTTCAAAGATGAACTAACGTTTAGTTTTTTTAGACTACGCAGTTGTTGACGTTCAGGACGTTCAACATGCGCTCTATCGTTACGATAGAGAGAGAATGTATCACGGTTTCACTTTGCAGTAAGAGTAAATCGATTCTGACGTTTTGTTCATTCTTTCTTAGCTTAAATGTTTTAAATTCTAAATTAAAGGAACTTTTTATTTGGAAAACCTTTCAGTTTTTTCCTTTAGTCAAATAACATGTTTTTTTGACCAAATATAATTGGGCTCTTCTCTTAGGTGCGAAATCAAGAGAGAAAGAGAGAGAGAGATAGAGACGGAGGGAGAGAGAGAGGAGAGAAAACGTTCCGTTCAAGCGGGTAACGTTGTTCTCGTGTTACTCTCGTCCCTAGTCTCTGTACGGGGAGGAAGGTAAAACGTTTTTAGGGTTTTATTCTTGTCCCCAGGCTATGTGCGGTGAGAGATTGTAAACGTAGTTTATTTGAACTAGTGTTTAGTCTCTTTCCCAGCCACTGAATTTTTTATCTTTATATATGTTTTCTGTTTTTTGCTAGTATTAATGAGCTGCATTATACGACTGATTTCGCAATTACTACCTTTTAATAAGGGTAGAATTGCGTGTTTCAGGTAGAAATCAGTAAAAGTTTCGATTTCAGTGAAATAAGTGCAAAACAGAAAATCGATAAAGTGATATGCGCAAAGTGTTACAGTGTTGCGTCCGAGGGTTCGTCTGTTCGTGCCTGTCGTTCACCTAGTCCGGGACCTCTTGCAAGCTCCCAAGCCCAGGGGAGAAGTAATGTCGAACGACTTATGGGTTCGAGAGGCGAGAGGCCTTGATCAACGAACAGACGTTTTTCCCTCCGTGGTTTCGGGCGTATCTACCCAAGATCGCCCCACCCACACAAAGACGAGAGAGCCCATTTATTTCTCGTCTGCGGAAGAGGTTTCTCGTAAGAAACCATGGACCAAGGTCTCGCGGCTTATTAAGCGCAAGTCGGTCCCTTCCGCGCAAGTCCAACGGCCCAGTTGTAGCCACTGGGTCAGTTCGGACTCGCTGCAGTCTTCCGACGACTGCTCACCTCCTAAGAGAGGCAAAGCGGTACTGCATCAGGCAGTCACACCGTCTGTTGCCGCACCTGCTCTTGTAGACCCTAAGTGGTCTTTGCTGCAGACCATGCAGTCTCAGTTAACGTCATTGATGCAGGACTTTCGTGCGGAGAAGGTTGACACCAACCTCTAGCCTACAACCAACCACGGTTGTGCGTCCTGTGGACGCTGAGGCGACCTTCTGCCGCACTCCAGCTGAGAGAGTCCCGCCACCCATGCGTTCCAGTGTACCCTGCCAGCCGCATGTTGACGTTCAGCGACGCACGGAACCTTCCGTTGACGTTCGCGAGGTACAACAACAGTCTAAGTTGTTTTGTTTTGACGCGGTGCGTCAACCTCCGCATTCTAGAGTTGTTTTGACTGCTCAGTCTAGACAGTCAAAGCAGTCTCGAGTGGACACTGTACGTCCTCACGCACCTGTTGTGGTTGACAGTTCAGTTGTTGACAGTTCACAGACTGTCAAGCAGTTACATGACGTTGCCTTACTGGTCTGCTACTAATGCTCCAGTGAGAGACTCACTGAGGTAACCTAGCTTTTATCGGACAAGGTTCCTGTAGATGAGGAAGTTGCTGTTCTCCCTCCTACTGATATTCCCTTGAGGACTCTGTCAGATGGAGAGGAGCCTTAAGCTGCTTTGCCTCCTATGGACTTTAATTAAATCATGATGATTTTTTTTTAAGGATCTTCGTCCGGATCTTGTAACTGCTGCTCCTCGTTCGCCTAAACGTCAGAACTTACACTAGGCCTAGCTACTTCGAAGCCGTTGTTTTTAAGCTAGTGCTCTCTCGCTCTCCTAGAGAGCGTTACGTTGGCTAGGCGACTGGTTTTTGCACCAGGAGGAGTTTTTAGGGATACAGCCTTTGATTTCCCTTCTTTTAAACTGGCTTATAGAGCGAGAGTCTGATATGACACGAGAGAAGTTCTCGGCTTGGGAGTTCATGCCTCTGCCCAGATAGACTTCTCAATTCTGGTAGACTCGCCCTGGCGCCTAGCCAGGAGACGCTCCAAGTTGTTTACAGGTCAACTTCTCAGCTTTTGTCAAGCCTTTGAAGTTTTGCTGTACTATTATGTCACACATAACAAGGCTTTCAGGGATGGTAAACGGTTCCGCCTCAGTCGCTAACCCCGTCTGTTGCCACACCTGCTCCCGTAGACCCTAAATGGGCTTTGCTGTAAGACATGCAGTCCAAGTTTGCGTCCTTGATAGAGGACTTAAATGCGGAGAAGAACCTTCTGGCCAACAACCTTCCAACCGGTTGGTTGTGCGCCCTGTTGACGCTGAGGTAACCTACTCGCGTCTGCCAGTTGAGGTGGTTCCTCCTTCTGGCCAACAACCTTCCAACCGGTCGGTTGTGCGCCCTGTTGACGCTGAGGTAACCTACTCGCGTCTGCCAGTTGAGGTGGTTCCTCCACCGATGCGACCCAGTGTGGGTTGCCAGTCGCACGTTGACGTTAAGCGACGCTCGGAGGTGGTTGTTGACGTTCAGGACGTTCAACAACCAGCAGAGGTGACTTGTTGTGACGCAGTGCATCAACCTCAGCAACCCGGTAGGGTGTTGACTGCACAACCCAGACGGTCTAGACAGTTTCGGGTTGACGCTGTACTTCCTCGCGCACCCATGGTTGTTGACAGTTCACAGACTGTGCAGCAGTTCCATGATATTGTGTCCGGCTCCGTCACGCATCCACCAGTGCGACCGGATTCAGCGAGTCAGACGTTGCCCACTCCGTTGCCGTTTCCTCATCAGTTTCGGATGAGGAACCCTCTGATGAGGACGTTGCTGAACAAGACGATCAGCCCCCAGCCCTGCTATCCATTCAGAAGATGCTGAAGAAGGAACGCTGCTCAGTCAGGCTGTGGATGAGTCTGGTAGGGACACTGTCATCCGTGGATCAATTTGTGTCACTAGGAAGACTACACCTCCGTCCTCTTCTATACCATCTAGCTTTTCACTGGAAAAAGGACAAGATGCTAGAAGCGGTCTCGATCCCGGTTTCCGGAAAGATAAGTCTTGTCTGACTTGGTGAAAGGACTATATCAACCTTAGAGAGGGTCTTCCCCTGATGGTTCAGACTCCCAACCACGTTCTCTTCTCGGACGCATCGGACGTAGGCTGGGGTGCGACATTAGACGGTCGGGAATGCTCGGGATTATGGAACTCGAGTCAAAGGACAATGCATTTCAACTGCAAGGAGCTACTGGCAGTACGTCTGACCTGGAAAAGCTTCAGGTCTCTCCTTCAAGGCATAGTGGTGGAGGTGAACTCGGACAACACCACGGCTTTGGCGTACATCTCCAAGCAAGGAGGGACCTACTCTCTGACGTTGTACGAGATCGCAAGGGACCTCCTCACCTGGTCAAAAGGTCTAGACATATCACTAGTAACGAGGTTCATCCAAGGCAACTTGAATGTCATGGCAGATTGTCTCAGTCGGAAGGGACAAATAATTCCAACAGAATGGACCCTCCACAAGGATGTATGCAAGAGACTTTGGGCCACCTGGGGCCAGCCAACCATAGATCTCTTCGCAACCTCGATGACCAAGAGGCTCCCAATATTTTGCTCACCAATCCCGGACCCAGCAGCAGTTCATATAGATGCCTTTCTACTAGATTGGTCACACCTAGATCTATATGCATTCCCTCCGTTCAAGATTGTCAACAAGGTACTGCAGAAGTTCGCCTCTCACGAAGGGACAAGGTTGACGCTAGTTGCTTCCCTCTGGCCCGCGAGAGAATGGTTCACCGAGGTACTTCGATGGCTAGTAGACGTTCCCAGAACACTTCCCCTAAGGGTGGACCTTCTACGTCAGCCACGCGTAAAGAAGGTACACCAAGGCCTCCACGCTCTTCGTCTGACTGCCTTCAGACTATCGGAAGACTCTCGAGAGCTAGAGGCTTTTCGAAGGAGGCAGCCAGAGCGATTGCTAGAGCAAGGAGAACATCCACCCTTAGAGTCTACCAATCGAAGTGGGAAATCTTCCGAAACTGGTGCAAGTCAGTATCCGTATCCTCGACCAGTACCTCTGTAACTCAAATAGCTGACTTCCTCTTATATCTGAGGAAAGAACGATCTCTTTCAGCTCCCACTATCAAGGGTTACAGAAGCATGTTGGCATCAGTCTTCCGTCACAGAGGCTTAGATCTTTCCAACAATAAAGATCTACAGGACCTCCTTAAGTCTTTTGAGACCACGAAGGAGCGTCGTTTGGTTACACCTGGTTGGAATTTAGACGTGGTACTAAGATTCCTTATGTCAGACAGGTTCGAACTGCTACAATCAGCCTCCCTGAAAGATCTCACCTTAAAGACTCTTTTTCCTGGTATGCTTAGCCACAGCTAAAAGAGTCAGTGAGTTTCATGCCTTCAGCAAGAACATCGGATTCTCATCCGAAACGGCTACATGTTCTACAACTTGGCTTTCTAGCCAAAAATGAGCTGCCTTCTCGGCCTTGGCCAATATCGTTCGATATTCCAAACTTATCGTATGGTTGGAAATGAACTAGAAAGAGTCTTATGTCCTGTAAGAGCTCTTAAGTTCTATTTAAAACGAACTAAACCTTTACGAGGCCCGTCTGAAACTTTATGGTGTTCAGTTAAGAAACCATCTTTGCCTATGTCAAAGAATGCTTTATCCTATTTTATCAGACTGTTAATACGAGAAGCTCATTCCCATCTGAATGAGGAAGACCAAGCTTTGCTGAAGGTAAGGACACACGAAGTTAGAGCTGTCGCAACTTCCGTGGCCTTTAAACAAAATAGATCTCTGCAAAGTATAATCGACGCAACCTATTGGAAAAGCAAGTCAGTGTTCGCGTCTTTTTATCTTAAGAATGTCCAGTCTCTTTACGAGAACTGCTACACTCTGGGATCATTCGTAGCAACGAGTGCAGTAGTGGGTGAGGGCTCAACCACTACAATTCCCTAATTCCATAACCTTTTTAATCTTTCTCTTGAAATGTTTTATTATTGTTTTTGGGTTGTCCGGAAGGCTAAGAAGCCTTTCGCATCCTACTTGATTTGGCGGGTGGTCAAAGTCATTTCTTGAGAAGCGCCTAGATTAGAGGTTTTGATGAGGTCCTGTTGTATGGGTTGCAACCCTTGATACTTCAGATCCTAGGGGTCGCTCAGCATCCTAAGAGGATCGCGAGGCTCCGTAAGGAAGACGTACTTAAAAAGGCAGAGTAATTGTTCAAGTCGACTTCCTTACCAGGTACTTATTTATTTTATGTTTGTTATTTTGAATAACTGCTAAAATGAAATACAAAATACTTAGCTCATAATAATGTAAACAAGTAATGCTGGTCTCTACCCACCCCCCTGGGTGTGAATCAGCTTATATAATCACCGGCTAAGTTTAATATTGAAAAATGTTATTTTTATTAATAAAATAAATTTTTGAATATACTTACCCGGTGATTATATATTAAAGGACCCTCCCTTCCTCCCCAATAGAGACCCAGTGGACCGAGGAGAAAATTGGTTCTGTGTTTACATTGAGTACTGAGTACCTGCTCGACAGATGGCGCTGTTGATGTACACCCCCTACCTGCATAGCGATCGCTGGCGTATTTTGAACGTAGAGTTTTTCTGTCGGGCAGCAGAGCTGCAGCTTATATAATCACCGGGTAAGTATATTCAAAAATTTATTTTATTAATAAAAATAACATATATATATATATATATATATATATATATATATATATATATATATATATATATATATACAGTGAACCCTCGTTTATCGCGGTAGATAGGTTCCAGACGCGGGCGCGATAGGTGAAAATCCGCGAAGTAGTGACATCATATTTACCTATTTATTTAACATGTATATTCGGACTTTTAAAACCTTCCCTTGTACGTAGTACTGTTAACAAACCACCCTTTAATGTACAGAACACTTAATGCATGTACTACAGCACCCTAAACTAAAACAGGCACAAATATTAAAGGCGATTTTATATCATGCGTTTCCTAAACACCTAAAAAGCACGATAAAAAATGGCAACCAATGTTTTGTTTACGTTCATCTCTGATCATAATGAAACTCATTTAGTGTACAGTACACATATATGTATAGGTTAGTTTTTGCATCGATTATATTGATTATACAGTACTGTACTGTATGTTGATTTGTTTATTACCAATGTTTTAGTTTACGTATTTTTCTTAGGACTTCCAAATGAAATGTTTTTCTTTATGACGCCGCCTGAAACGACGGCGTGTACGCTCAGTAAACAACCACGCTCAGAACAAACAAGGCATTTAACGCGCATGATGATAGTGATAAATAATGATACAGTACATACAGTATTTACAGTAAAAGCATTTACAAAATATGTTACCTTACAAATATAAATTATACAGTATTGTACGTAGCAAAGCAGGAAAACAATTTACGAGAGAGAGAGAGAGAGAGAGAGAGAGAGAGAGAGAGAGAGAGAGAGAGAGAGAGAGAGAGAGAGCGAGAGAGAGAGAGAGAGAGAGATTGTTTTACGTACGTAAATGTAAATTTAAAAAAAAAAAAATATGATAGGTTACAACATGTAGACTTTTAAAACCTTCCCTTTAACTTAATGCATACAGTACGTACATTACTAAACTATAAAACAGGCAGTAAGAATATTAAAGTAAAAAATAAAGATTGTTACTGTACTCACCACGAAAGAAGTTGAAGAAAAACTTGAATGGTGATGGCGATGAATTTGCTGCACAGTAGAAATGATGATGATGAAGCTGATGATGTGTTCTACTGTGCAGCCAATGATAGTATTTTACGTCTCTTCAGACGGAGGTGTCTTTTCCTGGGACACCTCTTCAACTTCTTCCTGGGAAACTTCAATTTCTTCCGAAGGCGTACTAGCAGGAGGAACTGGCTCTTTTTTGCGAGGCTGGAAGAACATTGTGATCGGAAGTTGTTGCCGCTGCTTCTTTTTTCGATCCAAGAGCATTTTGTAGGGAGTCATTATGTCATCAACCTTGTTGCAGAATTGCATCGAGCGAACCATATCCTCGTCCCACTCTTGCAACATTTCTTTCAACTCCTTCGCGTGGTTGCAGGCCTTGGCAAGCCGTTCTAATGTTAAGCCCGTTTCTTCGACATTTTCTTGGGTCTCTTCTTGGGTATCACTCTCTTCCTCACTTGCCGATTTCGTCAGGTCTTCGAGGTCTGCGTCAGTTAGGGGCTGGGAATGGCAGTCCAACAACTCGTCGACGTCTTCAGTCGTCATGTCGCCAAACCCGTCACCTCCAATTATGGCAGCCAATTGCACAGATTTCCGTATTGCAGAGTGTTGGATTTCCGACGGAGTAAATCCCTTGTCGTCGTAAACAATATCGGGCCACAACTTCTTCCAGCTCGCATTCACGGTTGCAGGTTTCATCTCTTGAAGTGCCTTCTGAATATTCTGCAGGCACGTGGCTATGGTGTACTGCCGCCAGTACGCCTTCAAGTTGAAATCTTCATCCTCGTCATCTTGGGCAGCATCCACACACGCAACGAGGTCCGCCAAGGTATTCTTCGTGTAGAGGGCCTTGAACGCCCTGATAACCCCCTGGTCCATCGGTTGAATTAATGACGTGGTGTTGGGTGGCAGGAACTCAACCTGAATGCCCTCATGCGACAGGTCAGTTGCGTGTCCACCAGCGTTATCCATAAGGAGAAGGATCTTGAATGGCAAGCCCTTCTCTAAGAGATATTTACTGACTTGCGGGATAAAACACTGGTGGAACCAGTTGGAGGTCAGCATCTTCGTAATCCATGCTTTTTGATTATGCATCCAGTACACGGGAAGGAGATTCTTATTTTTATTTTTCAAAGCGCGAGGATTTTTCGACTTATAAATAAGCCCCGTCTTTAGCAAAAATCCAGCAGCATTGCCACACATCACGAGGGTAACGCGATCCTTGAATGCCTTAAAGCCAGAGGCTTTGGCTTCCTCTTTGAACAGGAAAGTTCGCGACGGCATTCTCTTCCAAAACAAGCCAGTCTCATCCATATTAAAGACTTGTTCCGGCTTGTATCCACCTTCGGCGATAATATTCTTGAACGTCTGGTTCACGTAAGTTTCAGCAGCGGCAGTGTCAGCGGAAGCAGACTCCCCATGCAGGGAAATGCTTTTCAGGGCGAAGCGTTTCTGAAACTTCGCGAACCATCCTTTGCTTGCGGAAAAAACGTTTCTGAGGCTGGGAATCAGTGGATGTCCCTGGTTGAGGATCATCTGCATCATCATCATCTTCAGCATGGTTGCCGTCGTCGTCTTTAGGTTCCTTTGCAGCAAAATTCTCATATAAACTCAAAGCCTTTGTTTGGATGGTGTTCGTATCCAACGCTATGTTCTTCTTCCGGCAGTCGGCAATCCACACAGCTAAAGCACCTTCCATGCGTACGATCGTTTTATTACGCGTTGTAACGCGGTAACAGAGAGTGAACGATCCAGCCCCGCGAGAACTTTGATGCTGCGGGTAGAAGATGCGGGCAAAACACCAATCACAGGCTAGATAACAAAACTTGAGTTCTGATTCGTCATCTATCAGCGCTTGAACCAATCACAACCCGTCTTACAGTACTATGATGCGTTGGTTACCTACTCATAGAAGATGCCCCGCGCATACTGAACGTACGTAGATTAAGTACAATACCGTAATAATAATAAATAATGATAATAATACTGTACAGTAATAATAATAATAATAATGATAATAATAATAACAATAATAATTTTATTAACAACAACAACAATAATAATAATACACACTTTACGTACGCTATTTTACGCCTCTCTCTCTCTCTCTCTCTCTCTCTCTCTCCTCTCTCTCCTCTCTCTCTCTCTCTCTCTCTCTCTCTCTCTCTCTCGTACGCTTATTCGAAATGTGATTTTTGCTACAAAGAATATTATTGGATGCAGTACTGTACTACGTACGTATACATACAAAAGATTCATGGAAAAGAAGCACATCCATTACAGTACACACCATTCTAATATGGTATGACTGCATCTGATTTGCGTTTCATGTTCGATTTAATTTTACTACGTACTGAATTATCGTATGATCACATTCTCTTTTCGTGTTTTATTTCTTTCTGTGCTGAATTATATATCATATGTAATGCAATGAACAATCAGTAAGAGCAGATATTACTAATTACAGTATTAATGGAATTACAGGTAACAAAATATCGTATTTGGGGGTCTTCAGATTTCGCGGTATTTTCGAATTTTCCGGAAAATCCGCGATATGTATATATATATGGGTTATGGAAAAACCCCGCGAAGTGGTGAATCCGCGATTGTCGAACCGCGAAGTAGCGAGGGTTCACTGTATACATATATAATATATATATATATATATATATATATATATATATATATATATATATATATATATATATATATATATATATATATATATATATATATCTAAAGTAGGAAGATGTGATGTAGTTCTAAGGGAAAAGTATGGGAAATATGTCTGGGTAATAAGCAAAGCTCTACCTCCAGTTTGTTTCTTCATTATGATCAGAGATGAACGTAAACAAAACATTGGTTGCCATTTTTTATCGTGCTTTTTAGCGTGTTCAGGAAACGCATGATATAAAATCGCCTTTAATATTTGTGCCTGTTTTAGTTTAGGGTACTGTAGTACATGCATTAAGTGTTCTGTACATTAAAGGGTAGTTTGTTAACAGTACTACGTACAAGGGAAGGGTTTTAAAATTCTGAATATACATGTTGAATAAATAGGTAAATATGGTGTCACTACTTCGCGGATTTTCACCTATCGCGGCCGGGTCTGGAACCTATCTACCGCGATAAACGAGGGTTCACTGTATTGATGTTTATGTATATTTTTGTGTATAGAAAATAGTAAGTTTCCTTTGCTTTCGGTGTTGTGCGGTGTGTGTTGTGTAAGTTCTACGAGAGTATCGCCGGCTTTGCAGGCCACTACGATCTTTTCTTGATCACGGCCTTTCACTCCTAGCCACCATGGTTGCCTTCGTGGAGGACCGGCCCTTCTCTTGAGGGTCGTTCACCTCTTACTCCGTACTACGCCTACGATAGCCTCTCAGGGACCGAGTCGCTATTTCGTTTTATTGCTTTTTTATTTGTTTCAATTATTTTTATGAATCTAATTGTGTTTTAACTTTTCTACTCAGGGCTCACGTCCCTTCGGGGGTCGGTGATCCTTGGTGCATTCAAAGTCAGTTGCATAATTATAATGTTATAATTCTGGTTGTTAACCTTCGTCCCCCCCCCTCACCTGGGCATGCCGGGTGGGGGAGGGGGGCCGCATACCTTCTTTCGTTCTTATGTTCTTTCCCTCGGGGTTTTCTCTCGGAGTTTCACCCTAGGGAATTTCTGTTAAATAATTATTCTGTTTTATTTTCCAGTTTACAATGCTGTTTCTTCGTGCCTGTTGTGTGCCTTCGAAACAGAGCTGTCCTGTTTATCCTGGGGAGTCGGCTTCGCCGCCGTCTCTCAAGGCGTTCGTCAGGGGCTTTCCCTCCTCTTAGAAAATTCCCCCGTGACTACTGCCAGCTCTTCATTGCATCCTAGAACGATAAGGAGGTTCGCCTCCAGGGTAGTTAGTTAACTTCCCTTTTTACTTTCCTTGGGTCCTTAGGCGGTTATGCTCTTGGGGCTGAGCGGCCGCCCTGTGACTTGCTCAAGGGGCTGAGCGGTTGCAAGGCTAGACCATGGTACTAGCGACTATGCTCTTGGGGCTGAGCGGTCGCTTCTGTAGCTACGCTCAAGGGGCTGAGCAGCTACAGGATCAGTCTGGCCCTCTCTCGCGCGAGGGAGGCCGCACTAAGGGCTCCTCCTCCTCGGAGGATTGCTCCTTTGTCTCTTCTACGAAGTGTCCCCTCCCGTTCGCGTGAGAGGACACTCACAGAGACTTCTCTTCGGAGGATTGTTCCTGTTTACGTCTGCTGATCTCACGGCCCTTCAGGGCTCCATCACCTGTCTCTTCTACGAAGTGCTCACCTCTCTTGTTCGCGAGAGAGGCCACTCACAGAGACTCCTCTTCGGAGGTTTGTTCCTGTTGTCAGCAGCTTGCTGTTCAGTCACTAGCACTTCGGTGTTTAGTGACAGGGAAACTTCGGTTTCTCTTTTTCCCTGACCCTTCGGGGTCTCGGAGCTTTAGTTACGCAGTTCCCTCGGCTCTCGTAACTTTAGTCACTTCTACACTTCGGTGTTTAGTGATGGAGAAACTTCGGTTTCTCGTTGCGTTGACCCCTTCGGGGTCTCGCAACTAATCCCCTCGGGGCCTCGCTACTCAGACTACGTTAGACCTTGGTCTCTCGTCCCTCAGTGTACCTGTTGCCTGCTGTATCCGTTCCTGACTGCAGACGCGGCCTTTGGCGCCCACGCCCCCGTTATCTAATGGGCTCCTCCCTTCGGGGCTGGAGAGACTTTCTCACGCCTTGAGTAAGTCCCTTAAGTGCCAGGTATCACCTGCGC
>NC_090743.1:28155235-28242735 GCF_036898095.1 Palaemon carinicauda
GATTTCGCAATTACTACCTTTTAATAAGGGTAGAATTGCGTGTTTCAGGTAGAAATCAGTAAAAGTTTCGATTTCAGTGAAATAAGTGCAAAACAGAAAATCGATAAAGTGATATGCGCAAAGTGTTACAGTGTTGCGTCCGAGGGTTCGTCTGTTCGTGCCTGTCGTTCACCTAGTCCGGGACCTCTTGCAAGCTCCCAAGCCCAGGGGAGAAGTAATGTCGAACGACTTATGGGTTCGAGAGGCGAGAGGCCTTGATCAACGAACAGACGTTTTTCCCTCCGTGGTTTCGGGCGTATCTACCCAAGATCGCCCCACCCACACAAAGACGAGAGAGCCCATTTATTTCTCGTCTGCGGAAGAGGTTTCTCGTAAGAAACCATGGACCAAGGTCTCGCGGCTTATTAAGCGCAAGTCGGTCCCTTCCGCGCAAGTCCAACGGCCCAGTTGTAGCCACTGGGTCAGTTCGGACTCGCTGCAGTCTTCCGACGACTGCTCACCTCCTAAGAGAGGCAAAGCGGTACTGCATCAGGCAGTCACACCGTCTGTTGCCGCACCTGCTCTTGTAGACCCTAAGTGGTCTTTGCTGCAGACCATGCAGTCTCAGTTAACGTCATTGATGCAGGACTTTCGTGCGGAGAAGGTTGACACCAACCTCTAGCCTACAACCCAACCACGGTTGTGCGTCCTGTGGACGCTGAGGCGACCTTCTGCCGCACTCCAGCTGAGAGAGTCCCGCCACCCATGCGTTCCAGTGTACCCTGCCAGCCGCATGTTGACGTTCAGCGACGCACGGAACCTTCCGTTGACGTTCGCGAGGTACAACAACAGTCTAAGTTGTTTTGTTTTGACGCGGTGCGTCAACCTCCGCATTCTAGAGTTGTTTTGACTGCTCAGTCTAGACAGTCAAAGCAGTCCTCGAGTGGACACTGTACGTCCTCACGCACCTGTTGTGGTTGACAGTTCAGTTGTTGACAGTTCACAGACTGTCAAGCAGTTACATGACGTTGCCTTACTGGTCTGCTACTAATGCTCCAGTGAGAGACTCACTGAGGTAACCTAGCTTTTATCGGACAAGGTTCCTGTAGATGAGGAAGTTGCTGTTCTCCCTCCTACTGATATTCCCTTGAGGACTCTGTCAGATGGAGAGGAGCCTTAAGCTGCTTTGCCTCCTATGGACTTTAATTAAATCATGATGATTTTTTTTTAAGGATCTTCGTCCGGATCTTGTAACTGCTGCTCCTCGTTCGCCTAAACGTCAGAACTTACACTAGGCCTAGCTACTTCGAAGCCGTTGTTTTTAAGCTAGTGCTCTCTCGCTCTCCTAGAGAGCGTTACGTTGGCTAGGCGACTGGTTTTTGCACCAGGAGGAGTTTTTAGGGATACAGCCTTTGATTTCCCTTCTTTTAAACTGGCTTATAGAGCGAGAGTCTGATATGACACGAGAGAAGTTCTCGGCTTGGGAGTTCATGCCTCTGCCCAGATAGACTTCTCAATTCTGGTAGACTCGCCCTGGCGCCTAGCCAGGAGACGCTCCAAGTTGTTTACAGGTCAACTTCTCAGCTTTTGTCAAGCCTTTGAAGTTTTGCTGTACTATTATGTCACACATAACAAGGCTTTCAGGGATGGTAAACGGTTCCGCCTCAGTCGCTAACCCCGTCTGTTGCCACACCTGCTCCCGTAGACCCTAAATGGGCTTTGCTGTAAGACATGCAGTCCAAGTTTGCGTCCTTGATAGAGGACTTAAATGCGGAGAAGAACCTTCTGGCCAACAACCTTCCAACCGGTTGGTTGTGCGCCCTGTTGACGCTGAGGTAACCTACTCGCGTCTGCCAGTTGAGGTGGTTCCTCCTTCTGGCCAACAACCTTCCAACCGGTCGGTTGTGCGCCCTGTTGACGCTGAGGTAACCTACTCGCGTCTGCCAGTTGAGGTGGTTCCTCCACCGATGCGACCCAGTGTGGGTTGCCAGTCGCACGTTGACGTTAAGCGACGCTCGGAGGTGGTTGTTGACGTTCAGGACGTTCAACAACCAGCAGAGGTGACTTGTTGTGACGCAGTGCATCAACCTCAGCAACCCGGTAGGGTGTTGACTGCACAACCCAGACGGTCTAGACAGTTTCGGGTTGACGCTGTACTTCCTCGCGCACCCATGGTTGTTGACAGTTCACAGACTGTGCAGCAGTTCCATGATATTGTGTCCGGCTCCGTCACGCATCCACCAGTGCGACCGGATTCAGCGAGTCAGACGTTGCCCACTCCGTTGCCGTTTCCTCATCAGTTTCGGATGAGGAACCCTCTGATGAGGACGTTGCTGAACAAGACGATCAGCCCCCAGCCCTGCTATCCATTCAGAAGATGCTGAAGAAGGAACGCTGCTCAGTCAGGCTGTGGATGAGTCTGGTAGGGACACTGTCATCCGTGGATCAATTTGTGTCACTAGGAAGACTACACCTCCGTCCTCTTCTATACCATCTAGCTTTTCACTGGAAAAAGGACAAGATGCTAGAAGCGGTCTCGATCCCGGTTTCCGGAAAGATAAGTCTTGTCTGACTTGGTGAAAGGACTATATCAACCTTAGAGAGGGTCTTCCCCTGATGGTTCAGACTCCCAACCACGTTCTCTTCTCGGACGCATCGGACGTAGGCTGGGGTGCGACATTAGACGGTCGGGAATGCTCGGGATTATGGAACTCGAGTCAAAGGACAATGCATTTCAACTGCAAGGAGCTACTGGCAGTACGTCTGACCTGGAAAAGCTTCAGGTCTCTCCTTCAAGGCATAGTGGTGGAGGTGAACTCGGACAACACCACGGCTTTGGCGTACATCTCCAAGCAAGGAGGGACCTACTCTCTGACGTTGTACGAGATCGCAAGGGACCTCCTCACCTGGTCAAAAGGTCTAGACATATCACTAGTAACGAGGTTCATCCAAGGCAACTTGAATGTCATGGCAGATTGTCTCAGTCGGAAGGGACAAATAATTCCAACAGAATGGACCCTCCACAAGGATGTATGCAAGAGACTTTGGGCCACCTGGGGCCAGCCAACCATAGATCTCTTCGCAACCTCGATGACCAAGAGGCTCCCAATATTTTGCTCACCAATCCCGGACCCAGCAGCAGTTCATATAGATGCCTTTCTACTAGATTGGTCACACCTAGATCTATATGCATTCCCTCCGTTCAAGATTGTCAACAAGGTACTGCAGAAGTTCGCCTCTCACGAAGGGACAAGGTTGACGCTAGTTGCTTCCCTCTGGCCCGCGAGAGAATGGTTCACCGAGGTACTTCGATGGCTAGTAGACGTTCCCAGAACACTTCCCCTAAGGGTGGACCTTCTACGTCAGCCACGCGTAAAGAAGGTACACCAAGGCCTCCACGCTCTTCGTCTGACTGCCTTCAGACTATCGGAAGACTCTCGAGAGCTAGAGGCTTTTCGAAGGAGGCAGCCAGAGCGATTGCTAGAGCAAGGAGAACATCCACCCTTAGAGTCTACCAATCGAAGTGGGAAATCTTCCGAAACTGGTGCAAGTCAGTATCCGTATCCTCGACCAGTACCTCTGTAACTCAAATAGCTGACTTCCTCTTATATCTGAGGAAAGAACGATCTCTTTCAGCTCCCACTATCAAGGGTTACAGAAGCATGTTGGCATCAGTCTTCCGTCACAGAGGCTTAGATCTTTCCAACAATAAAGATCTACAGGACCTCCTTAAGTCTTTTGAGACCACGAAGGAGCGTCGTTTGGTTACACCTGGTTGGAATTTAGACGTGGTACTAAGATTCCTTATGTCAGACAGGTTCGAACTGCTACAATCAGCCTCCCTGAAAGATCTCACCTTAAAGACTCTTTTTCCTGGTATGCTTAGCCACAGCTAAAAGAGTCAGTGAGTTTCATGCCTTCAGCAAGAACATCGGATTCTCATCCGAAACGGCTACATGTTCTACAACTTGGCTTTCTAGCCAAAAATGAGCTGCCTTCTCGGCCTTGGCCAATATCGTTCGATATTCCAAACTTATCGTATGGTTGGAAATGAACTAGAAAGAGTCTTATGTCCTGTAAGAGCTCTTAAGTTCTATTTAAAACGAACTAAACCTTTACGAGGCCCGTCTGAAACTTTATGGTGTTCAGTTAAGAAACCATCTTTGCCTATGTCAAAGAATGCTTTATCCTATTTTATCAGACTGTTAATACGAGAAGCTCATTCCCATCTGAATGAGGAAGACCAAGCTTTGCTGAAGGTAAGGACACACGAAGTTAGAGCTGTCGCAACTTCCGTGGCCTTTAAACAAAATAGATCTCTGCAAAGTATAATCGACGCAACCTATTGGAAAAGCAAGTCAGTGTTCGCGTCTTTTTATCTTAAGAATGTCCAGTCTCTTTACGAGAACTGCTACACTCTGGGATCATTCGTAGCAACGAGTGCAGTAGTGGGTGAGGGCTCAACCACTACAATTCCCTAATTCCATAACCTTTTTAATCTTTCTCTTGAAATGTTTTATTATTGTTTTTGGGTTGTCCGGAAGGCTAAGAAGCCTTTCGCATCCTACTTGATTTGGCGGGTGGTCAAAGTCATTTCTTGAGAAGCGCCTAGATTAGAGGTTTTGATGAGGTCCTGTTGTATGGGTTGCAACCCTTGATACTTCAGATCCTAGGGGTCGCTCAGCATCCTAAGAGGATCGCGAGGCTCCGTAAGGAAGACGTACTTAAAAAGGCAGAGTAATTGTTCAAGTCGACTTCCTTACCAGGTACTTATTTATTTTATGTTTGTTATTTTGAATAACTGCTAAAATGAAATACAAAATACTTAGCTCATAATAATGTAAACAAGTAATGCTGGTCTCTACCCACCCCCCTGGGTGTGAATCAGCTTATATAATCACCGGCTAAGTTTAATATTGAAAAATGTTATTTTTATTAATAAAATAAATTTTTGAATATACTTACCCGGTGATTATATATTAAAGGACCCTCCCTTCCTCCCCAATAGAGACCCAGTGGACCGAGGAGAAAATTGGTTCTGTGTTTACATTGAGTACTGAGTACCTGCTCGACAGATGGCGCTGTTGATGTACACCCCCTACCTGCATAGCGATCGCTGGCGTATTTTGAACGTAGAGTTTTTCTGTCGGGCAGCAGAGCTGCAGCTTATATAATCACCGGGTAAGTATATTCAAAAATTTATTTTATTAATAAAAATAACATATATATATATATATATATATATATATATATATATATATATATATATATATATATATACAGTGAACCCTCGTTTATCGCGGTAGATAGGTTCCAGACGCGGGCGCGATAGGTGAAAATCCGCGAAGTAGTGACATCATATTTACCTATTTATTTAACATGTATATTCGGACTTTTAAAACCTTCCCTTGTACGTAGTACTGTTAACAAACCACCCTTTAATGTACAGAACACTTAATGCATGTACTACAGCACCCTAAACTAAAACAGGCACAAATATTAAAGGCGATTTTATATCATGCGTTTCCTAAACACCTAAAAAGCACGATAAAAAATGGCAACCAATGTTTTGTTTACGTTCATCTCTGATCATAATGAAACTCATTTAGTGTACAGTACACATATATGTATAGGTTAGTTTTTGCATCGATTATATTGATTATACAGTACTGTACTGTATGTTGATTTGTTTATTACCAATGTTTTAGTTTACGTATTTTTCTTAGGACTTCCAAATGAAATGTTTTTCTTTATGACGCCGCCTGAAACGACGGCGTGTACGCTCAGTAAACAACCACGCTCAGAACAAACAAGGCATTTAACGCGCATGATGATAGTGATAAATAATGATACAGTACATACAGTATTTACAGTAAAAGCATTTACAAAATATGTTACCTTACAAATATAAATTATACAGTATTGTACGTAGCAAAGCAGGAAAACAATTTACGAGAGAGAGAGAGAGAGAGAGAGAGAGAGAGAGAGAGAGAGAGAGAGAGAGAGAGAGAGAGAGAGAGCGAGAGAGAGAGAGAGAGAGAGATTGTTTTACGTACGTAAATGTAAATTTAAAAAAAAAAAAATATGATAGGTTACAACATGTAGACTTTTAAAACCTTCCCTTTAACTTAATGCATACAGTACGTACATTACTAAACTATAAAACAGGCAGTAAGAATATTAAAGTAAAAAATAAAGATTGTTACTGTACTCACCACGAAAGAAGTTGAAGAAAAACTTGAATGGTGATGGCGATGAATTTGCTGCACAGTAGAAATGATGATGATGAAGCTGATGATGTGTTCTACTGTGCAGCCAATGATAGTATTTTACGTCTCTTCAGACGGAGGTGTCTTTTCCTGGGACACCTCTTCAACTTCTTCCTGGGAAACTTCAATTTCTTCCGAAGGCGTACTAGCAGGAGGAACTGGCTCTTTTTTGCGAGGCTGGAAGAACATTGTGATCGGAAGTTGTTGCCGCTGCTTCTTTTTTCGATCCAAGAGCATTTTGTAGGGAGTCATTATGTCATCAACCTTGTTGCAGAATTGCATCGAGCGAACCATATCCTCGTCCCACTCTTGCAACATTTCTTTCAACTCCTTCGCGTGGTTGCAGGCCTTGGCAAGCCGTTCTAATGTTAAGCCCGTTTCTTCGACATTTTCTTGGGTCTCTTCTTGGGTATCACTCTCTTCCTCACTTGCCGATTTCGTCAGGTCTTCGAGGTCTGCGTCAGTTAGGGGCTGGGAATGGCAGTCCAACAACTCGTCGACGTCTTCAGTCGTCATGTCGCCAAACCCGTCACCTCCAATTATGGCAGCCAATTGCACAGATTTCCGTATTGCAGAGTGTTGGATTTCCGACGGAGTAAATCCCTTGTCGTCGTAAACAATATCGGGCCACAACTTCTTCCAGCTCGCATTCACGGTTGCAGGTTTCATCTCTTGAAGTGCCTTCTGAATATTCTGCAGGCACGTGGCTATGGTGTACTGCCGCCAGTACGCCTTCAAGTTGAAATCTTCATCCTCGTCATCTTGGGCAGCATCCACACACGCAACGAGGTCCGCCAAGGTATTCTTCGTGTAGAGGGCCTTGAACGCCCTGATAACCCCCTGGTCCATCGGTTGAATTAATGACGTGGTGTTGGGTGGCAGGAACTCAACCTGAATGCCCTCATGCGACAGGTCAGTTGCGTGTCCACCAGCGTTATCCATAAGGAGAAGGATCTTGAATGGCAAGCCCTTCTCTAAGAGATATTTACTGACTTGCGGGATAAAACACTGGTGGAACCAGTTGGAGGTCAGCATCTTCGTAATCCATGCTTTTTGATTATGCATCCAGTACACGGGAAGGAGATTCTTATTTTTATTTTTCAAAGCGCGAGGATTTTTCGACTTATAAATAAGCCCCGTCTTTAGCAAAAATCCAGCAGCATTGCCACACATCACGAGGGTAACGCGATCCTTGAATGCCTTAAAGCCAGAGGCTTTGGCTTCCTCTTTGAACAGGAAAGTTCGCGACGGCATTCTCTTCCAAAACAAGCCAGTCTCATCCATATTAAAGACTTGTTCCGGCTTGTATCCACCTTCGGCGATAATATTCTTGAACGTCTGGTTCACGTAAGTTTCAGCAGCGGCAGTGTCAGCGGAAGCAGACTCCCCATGCAGGGAAATGCTTTTCAGGGCGAAGCGTTTCTGAAACTTCGCGAACCATCCTTTGCTTGCGGAAAAACGTTTCTGAGGCTGGGAATCAGTGGATGTCCCTGGTTGAGGATCATCTGCATCATCATCATCTTCAGCATGGTTGCCGTCGTCGTCTTTAGGTTCCTTTGCAGCAAAATTCTCATATAAACTCAAAGCCTTTGTTTGGATGGTGTTCGTATCCAACGCTATGTTCTTCTTCCGGCAGTCGGCAATCCACACAGCTAAAGCACCTTCCATGCGTACGATCGTTTTATTACGCGTTGTAACGCGGTAACAGAGAGTGAACGATCCAGCCCCGCGAGAACTTTGATGCTGCGGGTAGAAGATGCGGGCAAAACACCAATCACAGGCTAGATAACAAAACTTGAGTTCTGATTCGTCATCTATCAGCGCTTGAACCAATCACAACCCGTCTTACAGTACTATGATGCGTTGGTTACCTACTCATAGAAGATGCCCCGCGCATACTGAACGTACGTAGATTAAGTACAATACCGTAATAATAATAAATAATGATAATAATACTGTACAGTAATAATAATAATAATAATGATAATAATAATAACAATAATAATTTTATTAACAACAACAACAATAATAATAATACACACTTTACGTACGCTATTTTACGCCTCTCTCTCTCTCTCTCTCTCTCTCTCTCTCTCTCTCTCTCTCTCTCTCTCTCTCTCTCTCTCTCTCTCTCTCTCGTACGCTTATTCGAAATGTGATTTTTGCTACAAAGAATATTATTGGATGCAGTACTGTACTACGTACGTATACATACAAAAGATTCATGGAAAAGAAGCACATCCATTACAGTACACACCATTCTAATATGGTATGACTGCATCTGATTTGCGTTTCATGTTCGATTTAATTTTACTACGTACTGAATTATCGTATGATCACATTCTCTTTTCGTGTTTTATTTCTTTCTGTGCTGAATTATATATCATATGTAATGCAATGAACAATCAGTAAGAGCAGATATTACTAATTACAGTATTAATGGAATTACAGGTAACAAAATATCGTATTTGGGGGTCTTCAGATTTCGCGGTATTTTCGAATTTTCCGGAAAATCCGCGATATGTATATATATATGGGTTATGGAAAAACCCCGCGAAGTGGTGAATCCGCGATTGTCGAACCGCGAAGTAGCGAGGGTTCACTGTATACATATATATATATATATATATATATATATATATATATATATATATATATATATATATATATATATATATATATATATATATATATATATATATATCTAAAGTAGGAAGATGTGATGTAGTTCTAAGGGAAAAGTATGGGAAATATGTCTGGGTAATAAGCAAAGCTCTACCTCCAGTTTGTTTCTTCATTATGATCAGAGATGAACGTAAACAAAACATTGGTTGCCATTTTTTATCGTGCTTTTTAGCGTGTTCAGGAAACGCATGATATAAAATCGCCTTTAATATTTGTGCCTGTTTTAGTTTAGGGTACTGTAGTACATGCATTAAGTGTTCTGTACATTAAAGGGTAGTTTGTTAACAGTACTACGTACAAGGGAAGGTTTTAAAATTCTGAATATACATGTTGAATAAATAGGTAAATATGGTGTCACTACTTCGCGGATTTTCACCTATCGCGGCCGGGTCTGGAACCTATCTACCGCGATAAACGAGGGTTCACTGTATTGATGTTTATGTATATTTTTGTGTATAGAAAATAGTAAGTTTCCTTTGCTTTCGGTGTTGTGCGGTGTGTGTTGTGTAAGTTCTACGAGAGTATCGCCGGCTTTGCAGGCCACTACGATCTTTTCTTGATCACGGCCTTTCACTCCTAGGCCACCATGGTTGCCTTCGTGGAGACCGGCCCTTCTCTTGAGGTCGTTCACCTCTTACTCCGTACTACGCCTACGATAGCCTCTCAGGACCGAGTCGCTATTTCGTTTTATTGCTTTTTATTTGTTTCAATTATTTTTATGAATCTAATTGTGTTTTAACTTTTCTACTCAGGGCTCACGTCCCTTCGGGGGTCGGTGATCCTTGGTGCATTCAAAGTCAGTTGCATAATTATAATGTTATAATTCTGGTTGTTAACCTTCGTCCCCCCCCCTCACCTGGGCATGCCGGGTGGGGGAGGGGGGCCGCATACCTTCTTTCGTTCTTATGTTCTTTCCCTCGGGGTTTCTCTTCGGAGTTTCACCCTAGGGAATTTCTGTTAAATAATTATTCTGTTTTATTTTCCAGTTTACAATGCTGTTTCTTCGTGCCTGTTGTGTGCCTTCGAAA
This sequence comes from Palaemon carinicauda, assembly GCF_036898095.1. NCBI lineage: Eukaryota > Metazoa > Arthropoda > Malacostraca > Decapoda > Palaemonidae > Palaemon > Palaemon carinicauda. The sequence goes on from NC_090743.1 coordinate 28,165,197, forward strand.
CAGAGCTGTCCTGTTTATCCTGGGGAGTCGGCTTCGCCGCCGTCTCTCAAGGCGTTCGTCAGGGGCTTTCCCTCCTCTTAGAAATTCCCCCGTGACTACTGCCAGCTCTTCATTGCATCCTAGAACGATAAGGAGGTTCGCCTCCAGGGTAGTTAGTTAACTTCCCTTTTTACTTTCCTTGGTCCTTAGGCGGTTATGCTCTTGGGGCTGAGCGGCCGCCCTTGTGACTTGCTCAAGGGGCTGAGCGGTTGCAAGGCTAGACCATGGTACTAGCGACTATGCTCTTGGGGCTGAGCGGTCGCTTCTGTAGCTACGCTCAAGGGGCTGAGCAGCTACAGGATCAGTCTGGCCCTCTCTCGCGCGAGGGAGGCCGCACTAAGGGCTCCTCCTCGGAGGATTGCTCCTTTTGTCTCTTCTACGAAGTGTCCCCTCCCGTTCGCGTGAGAGGACACTCACAGAGACTTCTCTTCGGAGGATTGTTCCTGTTTACGTCTGCTGATCTCACGGCCCTTCAGGGCTCCATCACCTGTCTCTTCTACGAAGTGCTCACCTCTCTTGTTCGCGAGAGAGGCCACTCACAGAGACTCCTCTTCGGAGGTTTGTTCCTGTTGTCAGCAGCTTGCTGTTCAGTCACTAGCACTTCGGTGTTTAGTGACAGGGAAACTTCGGTTTCTCTTTTTCCCTGACCCTTCGGGGTCTCGGAGCTTTAGTTACGCAGTTCCCTCGGGCTCTCGTAACTTTAGTCACTTCTACACTTCGGTGTTTAGTGATGGAGAAACTTCGGTTTCTCGTTGCGTTGACCCTTCGGGGTCTCGCAACTAATCCCCTCGGGGCCTCGCTACTCAGACTACGTTAGACCCTTGGTCTCTCGTCCCTCAGTGTACCTGTTGCCTGCTGTATCCGTTCCTGACTGCAGACGCGCCTTTGGCGCCCACGCCCCCGTTATCTAATGGGCTCCTCCCTTCGGGGCTGGAGAGACTTTCTCACGCCTTGAGTAAGTCCCTTAAGTGCCAGGTATCACCTGCGCGCCAACGTTCCCTTACGCGCTCGACTGCTGTTCCTGCTGTTCCTGAGTCTGCCTTCAGAGACACCCTGTTCCAGTATTCAGTTAGGCTGCTACCAAGGTTCCCTGCGCATTTGCGCACATCGTTGGGGTTCCTGAGACAGCGCACTGGCGCTCACCAGCTTTTCAGCCTACGGTGTCTCTAAGTCTCTTCTACGAAGGACACCTCTCCCGTTCGCGGGAAAGGTACCTCACAGAGACCACTCCTCGGAGTGTTTAGCAGTCCCTCAGTTGATCGTCGGCTCTGAAGTAGACCTCCTGGTCCTCTTCAGGGGATGCCCTCCCCTTTAGGGACACATCCCAGTTCCTGATCTACGAGTTAGCCGATCCTTCAACCATGTCCGACGATCTTCTGTTACACAGGGGCCTACGATCTTCACTCGCGCATAAGCGCTGAAGATCGCCCGCGCGCGGGATTATTTCCCGCGCGCGATCCCGCGATCGTCGATGATCGTTAGCCGACGATCTTCTGACACGCGCTAACGCGTAAGCGTTGATGATCGCCTGTGCGCGGGATAGTTTCCCGCTCGCGATCGTCTAGGATCGTTACCCGACGATCTTCTGTTACGCGCTAACGCGTAAATGCTATAGATCGCCCGTGCACGAGTTGGTGTCCCGCGAGTGATCTCCAAGGCCCTTCCACTCGCGGTTTTTCCGCGCACGATTGCCGAAGATCGTTAACCCGGCGACGGTCGTTAGCCGGTGATCTTCGGATCCAGCGCTAGGCGCGCAAACGCTGACGATCTTCTTAGTGCGCGTAAGCGCTGAGGATTGGTCTGTGCGCGGGATGGTTTCCCGCGCGCGACAACGAGACCGTCCGCGCGCGGTTCTCCGCACGCGACCATCGACGGCCGTTAGCCGGCGATCTTCGGATCCGGCGCCAAGCGCGCAAGCACCGACAATCTTCTTTCTATGCATAAGCTCCGATGATCGTTCTGCGCGCGGGGCGCACGGCAACGAGGCCATCCGCGCGCGATCGTCGACGGCCGTTAGCCGCCAATCTTCGGATTCGGCACTAGGCGCGCTAGCGCCAACGATCTTCTCAGTTCGCGTGAGCGCCGAAGATCGTTCCATTCACGGGATGGGTTCCCGCACGCGACCATTGAGGCTCACGCTTCCATCGCACGGATCGTCCGCTCGCGGTTTCCCGTTCGCGATCGTCATAGATCGTCCGCGCACGGGCACAGAGGTTTTCCCGCTCGTGATCGCCAACTATCTTCTCTAGCGCGCGAGCGCCGACAGTCTTTGCTCACGCGTGAGCGTCGAAGATCGTCCGTGCTCGCGTGAATTGCCGACGATCGTCTTTCATAGTTGGAGATCATACGCTCGCGGGCACCATGGTTTCCCGCTCACTGTCCTACGGTCTTCTCTAGCGCCGACGATCTTCGTACTCGCCTAAGCGCCGAAGATCGTCAACGTTATTCTTCCGCGCGTGGGATGATTTCCCACACGCAATCGCCGACGGCGCTAGCACCGGCGTTCTTTTTTCCGAGATCGTTCGCGCGTGGGATGGTTTCCCTCGCTATCGCCCACGATCTTTCACGCGCAAGCGCCAGCGATCTGCATACGCGCGGAAGTGCGGGGATCGTTCACGCGGACACCGATACGCTCACGCGGGCATGCGGGCGCGGTTATACTGCTACGCATGCTTTATTTAAGCGCTACCCAGATCTGTGCTTTTCGCGCGATCGTCAGCGTGATCGGTGCACGGTTCTCCGACGCGACCATGCCCTGCTTACATCAGGGCTTATGGCGTTCAGGCCACCTCCGCGTTTCCCTCCCCCGCAGCGCAGAGCAGCGCCCTCTCCGGAGGGGGGGAGGTTTCCGGATAGGTCAAAGGTCTCTTCTCCCTTCTTTGCAGGCTCTCTACGGGCGAACCCTCATGTGTCATCTCCCCCAGAGGATCGAACGATCCTCTTCCCTCCAGAGGGGCTCTCTGTCAGCGCAAGGGTTGGCCGGCATCCCTGGTGGGATGCCGTCGTCAGAGCGCTCAAACAGGCAATGAGCCTGTGCCTTCTGACAGGGATCACTAATTAGTAGCAGCCTCCTCTCCCCCTGAAAGGGGTGAGAGGAATCTCTGGCATGATATCTCCCCCAAGGACTATCCTGTCCCTTCGCGAGTCCTTACGCAGGCGATGAGCCCTCCTCGGACTTAATCTCCCCTCCCCTGCGGATGAGCACTACCCATCCCCAGGAGGGTCGGAAGACACGGTCCTCTCCCCCTTCACTCCATTGGGAGAATCCCCGCCTCTTCCTGAGGGTCCTATCGTGCGGAGAGGGTGAAGCCTTACGTCCTTCATCGCTGGGGTCCTGTTTCCCTCCTAGGAGGGATCCTAAGGCCCTGTTTTCCGCAAGGATCCAGTTCGACCCTTGGGGCATGTCTACGAGTCTCCCCGGGAAGAGCCTCCGGGGATGGGAAACCTTGCCGCCAGTCCATCAGGAGGAGGAGCTCCAGGGGCCGGAACTTGCGTTCTGGCAAGTTCTGGCCCACAGGAGAAACCTCAAGGGGATCCCAGATTCAGAGATTCCTCTTCGGTAAGGGAAGGATTTGGTCCTGGACCGAGTTCTACTCACCCAAGGACTCCCTCCCTCTTAATGAGAGAATGCCTTTATGAAGTCATTGAGCTTCAGCACGGCATTTCATTCCCGTGCTGAAGCTTGGTGACGGGCAAGAGGGCTCTCGAACTTGGGGAAATTGCTCCCCCAGTTCGAATCTAAATTTCTCTCTCTCACCTTTTTCTTTTTCTCAATATTATTTCGACCTTATCCTAATTTCATAAACTCTTTAGTCTTGCTTTCCAAACTCTATGAGAAAAATTTCCCTCATTATAATGTGTATATATCATGTACATGTATATTTATTTATTTTTTTTTCTCCTATGGCTTGGATGTTTCTACATCCATTGTAGCCCCGGCGGGGATGTTCATACATCCTTTATTGCTGCCTGCTTTGATGAGTGGGAGGAAGTATCACGGTTGGGAGGTGTTTGCATTCAAAGCTATATGTGAGAGTATTGGATGATTTCAGCCATCCCGAAGATGGTTTGGACCTTTTTTGGCGGAACTATTCTCAAGTGTTGGGTCTTCGGAATCCAGGGGGATCCAATGCTTGGGGTAGGACTCTCGGCTTTTGGCCGGAAGCCCGTCATTATAGATATGGGGAGGATGATTCCATAATTTCTTGGTCTCGGTCCTAACAGGCGGGTTCAGCTTACACCTGTGCCTCTATATCTGTTTTGATGCTATCCTTCGGGTAGGGTATGGAGTGGACCATCTGGGAAGTATACTCTCATTGTGCCGATAATGGAGAGTGCAAATTTCCTTTCCGACGTGTGATGGCCTAACATTCTCGAGCAGGTACATCAAACTAACCCCTTTCTCTCTCGTCTAATGGATTCTTTAAGGAACGAACCCCCATCCCCTGGATACGCTGACTCTCCCCCGGCACTGTTGACTACCTCTGCTAATGTGATAAGGGAAAGCTCTGTTGATGACCTCGGAACGGGAAAGGACCATTCTACTGATATTTCAAAATCGAGTAATTTGGGTAACACGAGGAAACTTCGAATCCTTCATGTTACACAAATTTCAATAGAGACAAATTATGATGATCTATGTAAAGCATTTGAATGCTATGGATGCATAAAAGAAATAAGGATGAAACTTGAAGCTGAAACTTGGGATTCATGGATATCTTATAGTAGTTATGACGAAGCATTTAGTGCAATAAGTAACTTGAATAATATTAAAATTAATAACTTTAATGTCGCGGCTGCTCTCTGCGATAAGGTACCAAAAGATTTGGATGTGTACAGGCCTGCCGATTGGTTGGAAAAAGACGCAGATTTAGTTATGCCCTCCCAGAGAAATCCAAAACCACCGACGTGGCTTATAGCTGAATCAAAGGGGGTTACAGGGAATTATTTTAAAATATGCAAATTAATTCAGAAAAAAGTAGGAACTATTGCACCAGGCGATATATCTCGTTTCGGAAAAAATAGTTTCCTTATCCATGCCAAATCCAGTACACAGTCGGTAATATTGTCCAATATGAAAATAAGTAATGGTGACATTAAGTTAGATGTCAAACCCCACCTAAATTTTAGCTACGGAAGGGGCGTAGTTTTTAACAGAGATCTATATGATTTTTCAGAGGAGGAGATACTGGCCATGTGTCCATTAAATGTATGGAAAGTTCATAAAGTCCCAGGTACATCAATGATAATCCTTACGTTCCAGGATGCTGATGTACCTTTTCATATTATTATTGAGAATGAAAGGATTAAAGTAAGACCCTTCAAGCAGAAGCCATTGCAATGCTTTAATTGTTTTAAATTTGGGCACCCATCCAAAGTTTGCAAAAATGAGAAGATGTGTGGTATTTGCTCCAAATCTTACTATGGAGAGTGTGCACTTGGAGCCAGGTGTTTAAATTGCAGCTCGAATCTCAAATCCACAGACAAGAGCTGCGAGCTATATAAGTTGGAGGAAGCTGCCCTCAACAAATCAAACTTAGAACATATAAGTGTGACCCATGCCAAAAGACTATTAAATAAATCAAATACACATGCTAAGGCATTAAAATCAAACCAACCTAGCGCTGCCAATAGCTCAAAAAAAAGTATATCTGACAAAATGCCAAATAACGAGGTAACCATATTACCTCCTGAGGCTTTACCACGGTGTATTAACACTAGGTCATTGCCCATTGCTGTACAGCCTTCAGCCGCCATTACAAAAAATAGTACAAACCTCTCTCAGGCCATGTCCTTGCCTGATCTGATGGAGGTTCCACTTAAGACTAACTTACCTGATGCACCTGTTGTGGAAAAGGTGCAAAAACCTCGAATCCCACCATCTATTAATCGTAAAAGAGAGAGACCTCCATCTCTCTCTCCACCCTCCATTAGAAACGTTTTTAAGGTTATGACATCAAATAAATTTGATGTTTTGTCTGTTGATGTTTCTAATGAACCAGAAGATAAACTGAATAAATCAGAAATTCAAGTTGAGGTCCACCATCCACCTCAACAAATAGATAAAAAGGATACAAAGAAAAACACAAATGTAAAACCCAACATAACAAGACCACCTCTGAAGAAACCTACAGGTAATAATGTTAGATTAAAAACTGCTAATGGGAAGACCTCATCCAAGATGTCTTCCAGAAATAATCCATAGTTTTCTCCTCCATTTTGCAATGGAACTGGCAGGGTTTGAGGGCGAAATATGAAGAACTTAAGCTCCTAATTCATGAGCATTCCCCCATAATTGTATGTCTACAGGAAAGTATGCTTGATTCTAACACTCCTAGTCCTCGAGAGTATGTTAGCTATAGAACACCATATAATCAACAAGCAGGGAGCCATAGCGGAAGTCTCATGTACATTCGTCGAGATGTTCCCCAAATACCTATGTCTATACGTACAACCCTGCAGGCAGTTGTTGTACAAATTGATATAAGGAGAAAATATACAATATGCTCTCTGTACTTACCTCCAAATGATAATATTTTATATGATGATTTAGCAGAAGTCATTCATCAACTCCCTCAACCTTTTCTCTTACTGGGAGATATGAATGGTAGACATCCTTTATGGGGTGATGTTTTGGCCAACACAAGGGGCAATATTATCTCATCAATTGTGGAGAAGGAGGATGTGGGGCTCCTTAATACAGGAGAGCCCACGCACTTCCATGTTCAGACAGGTACTTTGTCATGCATTGACCTTTCAATTGCAAGCTCTAACTGCCTTCTTGATTTTGATTGGAGGACATTAGATGATTGGCATACTAGTGATCATGCACCAATCATTATAAACACCAACAAGGGTCCGCCTTTGCAAAGATCGCCACGTTGGAATCTTGACAAGGCAGACTGGGTTAAATTTTCTGAGCTAAGTGAAATCGAAGGGAGAGCAGAACAGTTTGAAAGTATTGATGATGCCATAGACCTACTGAATGGAACTCTTCATACAGCAGGAATCAACTCGATTCCCAAAACCACAGGACTATTCAAAAGACGACCAGTCCCGTGGTGGTCCTCAGAATTAACAGCCTTGCACAGAGCCACCAGAAAATCTCTGACTAGATTGCGTAGACGCCGTACTGATGAAAATTTGATATCATACAAAAAATGTGGAGCACAGTTCTGTTGTGCCATGAAAGAAGCTAGACGCCAATCTTGGGTGGCTTTTGTTTCCTCCATTAATAGTAGAACGCCACCATCTTCTGTATGGAGGAAAATAAAAAAAATTGCAGGCAAATTTACCCCGAACCCACCACCAGTGTTGAAAGTGAATGGTCAGTTTGTGACTGAAGGAAATGAAGTTAGTAATGCCCTGGCTGACCATTTTTCAAATGTATCGTGCAAGAGTGTAGTAGCTCCTGGTCACCAGTACAGGAGCATTGAAGAAAAGAAAATTATAAATTTTGCAACAGGAAGGGAAGAATCGTATAATTCTCCTTTTACTGAAAGAGAACTTGATTCCGCACTCGCTACTTGCAACGATACAGCTCCTGGACCCGATGGAATTCCATATGCAATGGTTAAACATGTACATTTTAATACAAAGTTATTTATTTTAAGTATTATTAATAGAATATGGCATGATCATAGTTACCCAACTGTTTGGGAACTAGCCATTATTTTAGCCCTTTTAAAACCTGGTAAGGACAAGTTTTTAGCAGCAAGCTATCGACCTATTGCATTGACTTCGTGTTTATGTAAAATCATGGAGAAGATGGTCAATGTAAGGTTGATGTGGTACCTTGAAAAGAAGGGTATTTTATCACCGATTCAATGTGGATTCAGAAAAATGCACTCAACAACTGATGTGTTAATAAGACTTGAGTCCTCTATTTGTGAAGCCTTTGCTTCCAAACAGCACCATGTGACAGTTATTTTCGACCTTGAAAAGGCATATGATACCACATGGAGATATGGTATACTTAAAACAATTCATGAACTAGGATTAAAAGGAGAACTACCACTATTTATTCAGTCATTTCTTTCGCATAGAGTTTTTCAAGTGAGAGTGGGGGAAACTCTATCAGAGAGTAAGTGTCAGGAAGAAGCAGTTCCTCAGGGGAGTGTGCTGAGTGTAACCCTGTTTGCACTAGCAATTAATGGGATATCCTCAGTCATTCCCCGGGATGTTCTCTCAACATTATTTGTGGATGATCTCTCAATATCATTTGCTGGCACTAGAATGGCAATGGTTGAGAGAAAAATCCAACACTCTATTGATAAAATTATCCAGTGGGCTGACATGAATGGATTTAAGTTCTTGACAAGTAAAACTACCATTGTCCATTTTTGTCGTATCCGGGAAGTACATCCAGACCCGGATATATACATTAAAGGTCAACGGATACCATGTGCAAGTGAAGCTAAATTTTTAGGTTTGATATTTGATTGTAGGCTTACATGGGTTTCTCACTTAAAAGCGTTAAAAGCTAAATGTGTTGAAGCTCTGAATATATTGAAAGTATTGTCCCATACATCATGGGGGGCAGACCGCAATACTATTTTAAAATTATACAAGGCCTTGATTTTTTCCAAAATTAGTTATGGTTGTGAGGTATATTCTTCAGCCACCCCAAGCTGGTTAAAAATATTAGACTCGATACATCATGCAGGTATTAGATTGTCTACTGGAGCTTTTAAAACCTCGCCTATCCCAAGTCTCCTTGTTGATGCTGGAGAGTTACCTCTAGACCATTATCGAATGTCTTCCATTATTCGGTATTGGTTTAGATTGCAAAGACTCCCTAACTCTCTAGCCTTTCAGACTGCAAGCCTTGTAAGACACGCATCATACCCAAAATCTCCTCAACCTTATGGCTTTCGGGTGAAACGATTATTAAACAGTCCGGATATAATTAGAAGTATGGTACTTCCATTCAAGGTATCATCCAACGCCTCCATGGAAGTTACCAGAGATATCTTTTTGTAAATATTTTATTGGAGATAAGAAGAATATGTCAGACCTAGAAGCCAGGTCGTTTTTTAATGAACATGTTAAAGAACATAGAGAATCAACTTTTATCTATACTGATGGCTCCAAATCTGATGCTGGCGTTGGATTTGGAGTACATAGTAATGGTTTTAATTGTAGAGATGCACTTCCTCTGACCGCTTCCATATTTACTGCCGAACTGTATGGCATATTAACCGCTATTGAGAAAATAGCGTTAGAGAAGGAGGGTAATTTTACAATTTTTAGTGATGCAAGGAGTGTCCTTCAAGCTATAGAAGTTTTTAATTCTAGTAACCTTCTAGTTTTAAAGATTTTAGAATGGCTTTTTATTATTGGACGGAGAGGTATAACAGTTCAATTTTGTTGGGTTCCAGCACATGTAGGTGTGTCCGGGAATGAGAAGGCAGATTCACTGGCTAAGAAGGCTGCATCCGAGTTGCTGCCAAGAAGGTATCCCATTCCCTGTAATGATTTCTTGCCTGACATCAAGAAATTGGTTTGCAATAAATGGCAACAGCAATGGGATAGCCTAGATGGGAATAAAATGCGAGAGGTAACAAATGTCATATCTCCTTGGAGGTATAATATGATGCCCCGAAAATGGGAGACGTCTCTTTGTCGTCTCCGTATTGGTCACACTCGGTTGACACACGAGTTTCTGCTGAAGGGCCAACAGCAACCGTATTGTGACGACTGTTTAGTACCTCTAACAGTGAGGCATTTGTTGACCGAATGCCCCAATTATAACAACTTGCGGAATAGATATTTGTTTGAGGCTCGAGGTGAGGGTGGCAGGTTCATCCTTGCCAAGATTCTTGGAAATGATGTGTCCTATGCAAGTGGCATTTTTAGATTTATTTCAGAAGCAGGTCTTCTGAAAACTATTTAACTTTTATGACATTCAACTTTTTTGATTTTAATTGAATACTCTTTTATTTTTTATTTTATTTTATTTTTTATTTTTGTATACATAAATTAAATGTTACCGGCGTCAATGACCTTAGATGTCAGGATGCCTGAAAACTTTAAATCAATCAATCAACCAAGGACTCCCTTACGCCAGTGCAGATTGCCCTGGTCTCAGGGAATGGAGAGCGCCAGAGACTAGGCCGAGGGCCAGCTCTCCGAGCTTGTCTCCTTTAACAGTCCCGGTTGGTTTCGAGCCCCTCCCTCCTCCCTGGTAGGGATCGGTAAGGGGACGGGCCTTGCGGGCGGAAGTCCAGTCCATGTCGGAGAGACGCCCCCTCCAAGAGGTGGCCAACGGGTTTCGAGGCCTCCGTAATCGTCTCCTTCCCTTCTCAACTCTGTACAGGGTTGTCAAACAGTCTCCGTTCAGCATAGCGACAGCAGACGCAGTCAGCTTTGTGGTGAGACCACAAGTCTTCATGTGTACACTGTTCCGGTAGTACTCGTACTTCCGGTCCCGGTTCACCCATCTTCAAGGAAGTACTTCGGAGTCCGCCTGGAAGGCAGATATACCAGTTCAAGGGCTGTGCTTCGGCCTCTCCACGGCACCTCAACAGTTCTCCGATACTTCCTCTCGGATCTCTTCACGGGCTCTCAGCATCGGCTTCCGGCCACTCCGTATCCTGGGTGACTGGCCGATCCCGGCAGACTCGAAGGCTTCCCTTCTTCGTCTTCGGGACAAGCTCCTCGGACTTTACCAAGTTCTAAAGATCATGGTGGTCCTCGAGGAGTCCTCCCCGCAGCCCTCTCAGAGTCTGGTATACCGAGCCTGGTCTTAGGCTCCTATCTCCCGTAGCCTTCCCTTCAGACGACAGGGTACCAAGGCAGAGGAAGGTCGCGAGACCTTTCCTCACACGAGAAGACCCTCCAACCCAAGGTTGTTACGTCTCTCCTCCCTGGCCCGTCTGGTTTCCACAGTCGCCCCAGGTTGAGTTCTCTCCAGTGGCGACTCGGGGTGCGGGGGAGTCGGGGGCACGTCTCCCCAGACGCCGAGACCCCTAGGGGACAACCGGTACAGACGAACCCATAGGGGTGGGAAGCTGACGAGGGCCTACGATAGGGAGTGGTCCTTCTCGTCCTTCCCCCTAACTTGATGCTGTTTTTGGACGTGTCAAAGAAAAGGGGGGGGGGGGGCCCACGTTCTGATCCACGGGTCCTCAGGCCGGGGGTCAGAACCAGGAAGACCCTTCTCTAGTCCTACTAGAGATGGAAACCGTGTTTCTGGCACTTCAGTAGCTCCACCTAGCCTGGCGGACTACTCTGTGGTTATGAGGATCAACAACACCACAGTGATGGTTTTCTGGCCCAGACAAGGAGGTACTTTTCAGTACAACCATCCCATCCTGCGGTACAGATACCGGGATGGTCCGAGTCCCCCTCGGTCTTCTTGGCAGCTCGCTTGATTCCAGGCAAAAGACTGGGCTCGCCGACAGTCTGAGCAGTGTGTCACGGACACCACATTCCGAGTGGTCTTTGGATCCTCAAGTAGCCTACAAGTCCTGCCTCGGTGGGGCTCCCTCGGTGGACCGGTTCGCTACAGCACTGAGCTGCAAGCTCCCGCTGTACTACTCCCCGGTCACGGATCCCAAGGCCCTCTGGTAGGAGGCCTTCCAGCAACGGTGGAACACCATCGATGTGTTGCCTCCGTAGCTTGCTCCACTTCCCGCCGGGAGTCTATCCAGCATCTCCTCAAAGAGAGAGGATTTTCGCAACAAGTGGCGAAAAGGAGGCCTGGACACCTGCGTAAGTCTTCCGCAGTAGTCTGCCAGGCGATAGGGCGAGTTTCTGTGGCCGGTGTCGGGGAGAGGGCATCCCTCCACACGATGCTGCTTCCAGCAATAGCGGAGCCCCTAGTGGGATTGCGGGATAAATGTGCCTTTCAGTTTCGACTGTGAAAGGCTATCCCTCAGCCTTAAGTCTTGCCTCCTGGCTCTAGGGACAAACATTTCTCCCCCCGCTGGAACTCTTCCTTCGCATGCGAAGCCTTGTCCTCTCCTGTCCTCAGTCGAAGGTGAGATCTCCTCCTTGGGACGTGGTTCGAGTCCTCGAGTCTCTAAAGAGACCCCCTGACGAACCACTATGTAGGTCCCCAGACCACCACCTTTCTGGGTAGACAGTGTTCCTGCTAGCCTATCTTCAGCCAAGTGAGTCACATGGTCTCTCTTACGACTTCACCCATTCAGGGGGTTAGGGGGAGGCAACATTCAGGTTCGTCCCTGAGGTTTGTTGCTGAGACTCAGAATCCGGGAGTACCAGACCCGCTTCGACTCCTTCCAGGGTTTGAGTCTCTGTCCTGTAGCAGATGACTCAGACCATCTCCTACCTTGCCGGTAGGGAGTCCGAGCTGGTGTCTTCAGAGAACAGCTGCAGTTCGTCTCCAGGTCCAAGTCTTGTTCGTGGATCCTGGGTAACGAGGAGAAGGGTCTCCAGGAGTACCATCTCGGCCTGGATTCGCAGGGTGCTACACCCTGCCCTGAATCCTGACCCTTCTCCGTCGCATCGCCCTAGAGCCCATGATGTCAGGGGCTTTGATACGTTCCTGGCCTTCATGGAGCATCTTTCAGTGACGCAGGTCCTACAAGCGGGGATGTTGAAGCATCAGACCTTCTTCTCAGCCCCTTACCTGCAAGACATGACCCGCAGGAGGCTCGATACGTTTCTATCGGCCCTGTGGTGGCTTCACAACAGCTGGTCTAAACCTCAGGCTCCTTGATGGACAAGTAGCAGAAGGTTGAGGGCTTTGTTACTTGGTGTTAGTCTGCATGAATGAAAAGATCTGTCTGGCCCTTATTCCTTTCTTCATCCTCTCCTCCCACGGAGAAAGCAGCATCCTGGGTTCTCTGCACAGCTGACCTCAAACCACTGCAGGTAGACCATGCTTCCTTGTGTTCCTAGTATTATGTGTAATACTGTCATGTCCCCATACCCTGATGAGGTGGTATTGGGAGAGTCCTAGCCTCTGAGGGACTCCAGGTCAACTGCCTGGGACAAGTCACTTTTCACCTTCGCACACACCTTATGTAGGCCGCGGCAGTTTCACAACCGCCAACGAGGAGCAGGGATTCCCTATTGTCCGAGTACTTGATCACTCGAATATGGAATCCCCGGGCAAGCCAAAGCCAGTATGGCCGGGACTTACCACCCTTCCTAAGGGTTAAGTCACCCCATGTAAATAACGTTGTTTGTATTTCAGTTACGGAACAAATGACAAATTCTTAGATAATTTGTATTTTTCCTAACTATACAAACCTTAGCTATTTAAAGTTATGTGCCCGCCAGTCCTGTCCCCCAAGATAAGTCCTACCTCTAAGTAAAGTGGAGTATTCTCTGGTGTGTGTGAGGGGGAGGGGTAGCTAGCTACCCCTCCTTACCCCCCCGCTAACTAGCGGAGGGGTAGGAAACCCTCGTTAAAACTTTTATGGCTCGTCGTTCAGCTACGCCGAAGTAATTACCCCATGTAAATAGCTAAGGCTTGTATAGTTAGGAAAAATACAAATAATCTACGAATTTGTCATATTTCTCCTTCAGAGGCTTCTTTGAAGAGAGAAAATTCCAAGACTTCTTCTTCCGTAGCCCTTTCCTCCTCCGAAGCTCCCACTCGAGTGGTAGCGTAGACCGTATTGCTGTTGACCGATCCCGGGGTGCGGGAGAGGTAGTTGCCTCCCAAAGCGAGGCAGCTGCCCCTCCTCCCCCGGAGGAGGATATGAATATTGATTTGTCTGTTAATAACAATGATTTTTGTTCCGTAACTGAAATATAAACCACGCTATTTACATGGGGTAATTACTTCGGCATAGCTGAATGACGAGCCATAAGAATTTTAACGAGGGTTTGCTACCCCTCCGCTAGCAAGCTACCCCTCCCCCCTCACACACACAGTGGGTGCTCCACTTTACTTTTGGCTCGGATGGCGAGCGGATGTCTCCGCTCCCATCCTCTCTTGACGGCCATTAATGTTTTGTCTTTTAACTTACTTTTTCTTATACTTAATATATTTAAACATTATTGATGTTTATATATATTCTTGTGTATAGAATCTAGTAAATTTCCTTTTCAGTGTTTGTGCGGTGTGTGTAGTGTACGTCTACGAGAGTGATCGCCGGCTTAGCGCTAGGCCACCATGGTTGCCTTCATGGAGAGCGGCCCCTCTCTCGAGGTCGTTCACCTCTTACTCCTTACTACGTCTTCTACGATAGCTTCTCGGGCCGAGTAGCTATTTCGTTTTATTTTGTCTCAATTATTTTTATGAAATCTAATTGTATTTTTATCTTTACAGGTCCGGGAACACTTCCCTTCGGGGGTCTGTGATTCTTGGAATATTCAAAGTCAGTTACATAATTATAGTTGTTATAATTCTGTTTTTGTTTCGCCCTCCCCCCTCGCCTGTGCATGTCAGTGGGGGAGGAGGGCGCATACCTAACTTTCGTTCTTATCTTTTTCTTTCCCTCGGGGTTACTCTTCGGAGTTTCACCCGGGGGAATTTCTGTTAAATAATTATTCATTTTCATTTCCCAGTTTACGATGCTGTTTCTTCGTGGACTGTAGTGTGCCTTCGAACCAGAGCTGTCCTGTTATGCCTGGGGAGTCTGCTGTCCCCGCCGTCTCTCTAGGAGATCGTCATGGGCGTTCCCTTCTCTTAGAAGTTCCCCCGTGACTACTGTCAGCTCTTAAGTGCATCCTAGAACGATAAGGAGGTTCGCCTCCAAGGGTAGTTAGTTAACTTCCCTTCTTACTCTTTTTCCTGGTCCTTAGGCGGTTATGCTCTTGGGGCTGAGCGACCGCCCTTGTAACTTGCTCAAGGGGCTGAGCGATTGCAAGGCTGGACCATGGTACTAGCGACTATGCTTTCGGGGCTGAGTGGTCGCTTCTGTAGCTATGCTCAAGGGGCTGAGCAGCTGCAGGATCAGTCTTGTGACCTCTCTCGTTCGCGAGGGAGGCCGCGCTAAGGGCTCCTCTTCGGAGGATTGCTCCTTATGGTCTCTTCTACGAAGTGTTAACTCCCGTTCGCGTGAGAGGACACTCATAGAGACTCCTCTCCGGAGGATTGTTCCTGTTTACGTCAGCTGATCCTACGTCCCTTGGAGGCACCATCACCAGTCTCTTCTACGAAGTGTTCACCTCTCTCGTTCGCGAGAGAGGCCACTCATAGAGACTCCTCTTCGGAGGATTGTTCCTGTTGAAACAGCTTGCTGTTCAATCACTAACACTTCGGTGTTTAGTGACAGGGAAACTTCGGTTTCTCGTTTCTTTGACCCTTCGGGGTCTCGTAACATTAGTTACCCAGATCCCTCGGGCTCTTGTAACTGTAGTCACTACTACACTTCGGTGATTAGTAACAGGGAAACTTCGGTTTCTCGTTGCGCTGACCCTTCGGGGTCTCGCAACTCAACCCTTCGGGGCCTCGCTACACAGGCTACGTTAGACCTTTGGTCTCTCGTGCCCTCAGTGGACCTGCTGACCTGCCATATCCAACGGGCTCCATTCCCTCCGGGGCAGAAGAGGCTTTCTCACATCGTGAGTAAGTCCCTTAAGCGCCAGGTATCCCCTGCACGCCAACGTTCTCTTGCGCTCTAGCGCTCGGCTGCTGTTCCTAAGACTGCCTTCCAGAGACATCCTGTTCCAGAGGCTGCTACCAACGTTTCTTGCGCATTAGCGCACATCGTTGGAGTTCCTGAGATAGCGCACAGGCGCTCACCAGCGGTTCAGCCTGCGGTGTCTCCAAGTCTCTTCTGCGAAGGACACCTCTCCCGTTCGCGGGAGAGGTCCTCACAGAGACCACTCCTCGGAGTGTTAAGCAGTACCTGTACTTCCAGTTGATCGTCGGCTCTCTGAAGCAGACCTGCCTTGGTCCTCTTCAGGGGATGCCCTCCCTTTTAGGGACACATCCCAGTTCCTGATCTATGAGTTAGCTGATCCTTCAACCTAGCGCACGTGCGCAGTTATGCGCGCTCTCGCCGACGATCTTCTGTTGCGCACTAGACGCGCAAGGGCCGACGATCTTTACTCGCGCGTAAGCGCCGAAGATCGTCCGCGCGCGGGATGGTTTCCCACGTGCGATCGTCGAAGATCGTTAGCCGACGATCTTCTGATACGCGCTAGCCGCGCAAGCGCTGACGATCTTCTTAACGCGCGTAAGTGCCGAAGATCGTTCCGCACGCGATCATCGAGGTTCGTCCGCGCGCGGGATGGTTGCCCTTACGCGATCATCGCGGATCATCCGCGCGCAGTTTCCCGCTCGTCTGTGCGCGGTTTTCCCGTTCTTCCGCACGCGGGATGGTTGCCCGCGCGCGATCATCACGGATCGTCTGCGCGAGATTTCTCGCGCGCGATCGTTGAAGATCGTCCGCGCGCGGGCACCGAGGGTTTCCCGAGCGCGATCGCCGACTATTTTCTCTCGTGCGCGTAAGCGCCGAAGATCGTCCGCGCGCGCGCGATCACCGACGATCGTCTTACATAGCCGAAGATCGTATGGGCGCTGGCACCAATGGTTTCCCGCGCGCAATCACCGACGATCCTCTCTCGCGCTAACGCCGACGATCTTCGTACGCGCGTAAACGCCGAAGATCGTCCGCGTTTATTTCTTCCGCACGCGGGATGGTTTCCCGCGCGCAATCGCCGACGATCTTCTGTTGCGCGCAAGCACCAGCGATCTTCTGTCGCCAAAGATCGTCCGCGCGCGGGATGGTTTCCCCCACGCAATCGTCCACGATCTTCTTTTGCGTGGAAGCGCCGACGATCTTCATAAGCGCGGAAGTGCCGAGGAATGTCCGCGCGGGCACCGGTGGTTTCCCCTGCGCGATCGCCGATACGTCCACGCTCACGCGCGAGCGCGAATATCCTGCTACGCACGATTCATTCACGCGCTACCCGGAACTGGGCTTTTTGCGCGATCACCAGCGTGATTGGCGCACCGATCTCCAACACGATCACGCTCGAATTACATTAGGGATTCTGGCGGTCAGGCCACCATCGCGTTCCCCTCCTCTCAAGCGCAGAGACGCGCCCTCTCCGGAGGAGGGGAGGTTTCCGGACAGGTCTAAGGACTCCTCTCCCTTCATTGCAGATTCTCTACAGGCGAACCCTCATGTCGACTCCTCCAAGGGATCGAACGATCCCCTTCCCTCCAGAAGGACTATCTGACAGCGCGACGGTCAGTCAGCAACCCTGGTTGGACACCGTTGTCAGAGCTCTTACGCAGGCGATGAAGCCTGTGCTTTCTGACTGGGGTCACTAATCAGTAGCAACTTCCTCCCCCTCTGAAGAGGGAGAGAGGAATCCCTGACGTGGTATCTCCTCCAAGGACTATCCTGTCTCTTCGCGAGTCCTTACGCAGGCTCCTATCCCTCCTCAGATTTCCTCCCCCTCCCCTGCGGATGAGCATTACCCATCCCCAGGAGGGTCGGAAGATCCGGTCCTCTCCCCTATCACACCAATGGGGGAATCCCCTCCTCTTCCTGAGAAATCTTCTCGTATGGAGGGGGCGAAAGCCTTACATCCTTCATTGCTGGAGTCCTGTTTCCCTCCTAGGAGGGAACCGAAGGCCCAAGTCTTCCGCAAGGACCCGACAGGAACCAGATGGACCCTTGGAGAATGTCTGCGAGTCTCCCCAGGAAGAGCCTCTGGGGACGGGAGACCTCGCTGCCAGTCCATCAGGAGGAGAGCTCCAGGGGTCAGAACACGCGTTCTGGCAGGTCCTGACCCTCAGGAGGAACCTCAAGGGGACCCCAGACCCAGAGATTCCTCCTCGTGAAGGGAAGGATACGGTCCTGGACCAAATCTTCGCCACCCAGGAACTCCCTAGGGCCAGTGCAGCTTTGCCGTGGTCTCAAGGAATGAAGAGCGCCAGAGACAAGGCCGAGGGCCAGCTCTCTGAGCTTGCCTCCTTCAATAGATCCAGTGTCGGTAACGAGCCCCTCCCTCCTCCCTGGGTAGGGATCGGTAAAGGGACAGGCCCTCCGGGCAGAAGTCCAGACCATGTTGAAGAAGCGGTTCCTCCAAGAGGTTGTGAACGGGTCCCCAGGCTTCTACAATCGACTCCTCCCTGTGAGAAGGCGTCTGGAGGCTGGAGACCGGTCATCGACCTCTCGACACTGAACGGGTTTGTCAAACAGTTTCCGTTCAGTATAGAGACGGCAGACACGGTCAGTCTTGCAGTGAGACCACAAGACTTCATGTGTAATCTGGACCTGAAGGACGCGTACTTCCAAATCCTGGTCCACCCGTCTTCAAGGAAGTACTTTCGATTTTGCCTGGAAGACAAGATATACCAGTTCAAGGTGCTGTGCTTCGGTCTCTCCACACCACCCCAAAGTGTTCGCCGAGGTGTCCACTCTGATCTCTTCATGGGCTCATAGGATCGGCATCCGTCTCCTCCGTTTCCTGGGCGACTGGCTGATCCTAGCAGACTCGAAGGCAACCCTTCTTCGCCATCGGGACAAGTTTCTCGGACTTGCCAAGTTCTAAGGATCTTGGTAGTCCTCGAGAGGTCCTCTCCGCAGCCCTCTCAGAGTCTGGTATACTTAGGCATGGTCATAGTCACCAATCTCCACAAAGCCTTCCCTTCAGACGACAGGATAGCAAGGCTGTGGAAGGTCGCGAGACCTTTCCTCACACGAGAAGAACTTCCAACCCAAATGTGGTTACGTCTCCTCGACCATTTCTCCTCCTTGGCCCGTCTGGTTCCCAACAGTCGCCTCAGGATGAGTTCTCTCCAGTGGCGACTCAGGTCGCGGTGGAGTCAGGGACACGACTCCCCGGACACCTTGATCCCTATGGGACAGCCGGAACAGACGGACCTCCAGTGGTGGGTAGCTGACGAGAATCTACGAAAGGGAGTGGACCATCTCGTCCTCCCCCCAGCCTTGATGCTGTTTTTGGACGCATCAAAGGAAGGGGGGGGGGGCACGTTCTGAACCACAGGACCTCAGGCCGGTGGTCAGAACCAGGAAAGTACCTTCTCTAGACCTACTAGAGATGAAGACCGTGTTCCTGGCACTTCAGTAGATCCACCAAGCCTGGCGGACTACTCTGTGGTTGTGAGGAGCGACAACACCACAGTGATGGCTTATTTGCTCAGACAGGGAGGTACCTTTTCAGAACAGCCATACCATCTTGCAGTAGAGATACTGAGATGGCCCGAGTTCCTCTCGATCACCCTAGCAGCTCGTTTCTTTCCGGGCAAAGGAATGTGCTCGCCGACAGTCTGAGCAGTGCGACACAGATACTAGATACCGAGTGGTCTTTGGATCTTCAAGTAGCCTACAAAGTTCTGACTCTGTGGGTTTCCCCAACTGTGGACTGGTTCGCTACGGCGCTGAACTACAGGCTCCCGCTGTACTGCTCCCCGGTCCCGGACCCCATGGCCCTCTGGTAAGATGCCTTCCAACAACGGTGGGACAACATCGATGTGTAAGCCTTCCCCCGTTCTGGCTGATGAGGAGAGTACTCAACAAGACCAGAGTATCGGTCAGTCTCTCAATGACCTCCATAGCTCCGCTAGGGCATCTCGCAGAATGGCTCACCAGACCTTCTGTAACTCCTTACGGAGCCTCCGAGGGATCTCCCTCCACGTCTCGGAATACTCACAGAACCACATGCCAACATCCTCCACAAGCCGTAGCTTCGCTTCGACTTCACGCCGGAAGACTATCCAGCATCTTCCGCAGTAGTCTACCAGGCGAAGGGGCAAGTTTACTGTGGTCGGTGTCATGGAAGGGGTATCCCTCCACACGATGCCACTTCCAGCAATAGCGGAGCTTCTCGTGTATTTGCGGGATGAAATGTGCCTTTCAGTTTCGGCAGTGAAAGGCTATCTCTCAGCCTTAAGTCTTACCTTCAGGCTCAAAGGATAGACATTTCTTCCTCGCTGGAACTCTCTCTCCTCATACGAAGCCATGTTCTCTCCTGCCCTCAGTCGGAAGTGAGACCTCCTCCTTGGAACGTGGTTCGAGTCCTCAAGTCTCTAAAGAGACCTCCCTACGAACCACTACGTAAGGCTCCAGATCACCACCTTACCGGGTAGACAGTGTTCCTGCTAGCCTTAGCCCCGGCCAAGTGAGTCACATGGTCTCTCATACGACATCACCCATTCAAGGGGATAGGGGAAGGTAACGTTCAGGTTCGTCCCTGAGTTTTGTTGCCAAGACTCAGAACCCGGGAGTGCCGGACACGCGGTTCGACTGTTTCCAGGTTTCGAGTCTCCGTCCTGTATCAGATGACCCAGACCATCTCCTACTTTGCCAGTAGGGAGTCTGAGGTTGTGTCTTAAGAGAACAGCTGCAGTTCTTCCCCAGGTTCAAGCCTGGTTCGTGGACACTGGGAAAACGAAGAGAAGGGTCACCAGGAATACCATCTCAGCCTGGATTCGCAAGGTAATACACCTGGCCTTGAATCCTGACCCTTCTCCGTCACATGGCCCTAGAGCGCATGATGTCAAGGGCATAGCTACGTCCCTGCCCTTCATGAAGTATCCTTTAATGACGCAGGTCCTGCAAGCAGGGGTGTTGAAGCAGCAGACCACCTTCACAGCCCACTACCTGCAAGACGTGACCCACAGGAGGCTTGATACGTTTTCTATCGGCCCTGTGGTGGCTGCACAACAGCTGGTCTAAACCTTGGGCTTCTTAATGGACAAGTAGCAGAAGGTTGAGGGCATTGTTACCTGGTGTTAGTCTGCATGAATGAAAAGATCTGTCTGGCCCTTATTCTTTTCTTCATCCTCTCCTCCCTTGGAGAAAGCAGCATCCTGGGTTGTCTACACAGCTGACCTCAAACCACTGCAGGTAGACCATGCTTCCTTGTGTTCCTAGTATTAAGTGTAATACTGTCATGTCCCCATACCCTGACGAGGTGGTATTGGGAGAGTCCTAGCCTAGATTTCCTTCTGAGGAACTCCAGGTCAACTTCCTAGGACGAGTCGCTTTTCACCTTCACACACACCTTACGTAGGCCGCGGCAGTTTCACAACCGCTAGCGAGGAACAGGGATTCCCTATTGTCCGAGTACTTAAACGCTCGAATATGGAATCCCCGGGCAAGCCAAAGCCAGTATGGCAGGGACTTACCTCCCTTCCTAAGGGTTAAAGTCACCCCATGTAAATAGCGTGGTTTGTATTTCAGTTACGGAACAAATGACAAATTCTTAGATAATTTGTATTTTTCCTAACTTTACAAACCTTAGCTATTTACACATATTTGCCTCCGCGTGATCCATCGCCTGCGCGCAAGCGCTCTCCTACGCGTCAGCGCCCAACAGATCCAGAGAAACATAAGTCCCCTGCGATCAACTCGCCCACGCGCGGCCGCTCGCCTGCGCGTTCTACGCGCCATCGCTCGCCAACGCGCCACCACGCGCCATCGCGCGCCATCGCTCGCCTGCGCGCCAGCGTTCCCCAACGCGCTGTTGATCGCCGACTCGCCATCGCTCGCCCACGCCTCACAGGTCTCCAGGACACTATCGGTCCCCTGGCCTTCAGCGATCTCCTGAACGCTCTCATTCGCCCACGTGCCAACGCGTTCACTCGCCCACGCGCCAACGCGTTCACTCGCCCACGCGCCAACGCGTTCACTCGCCAACGCGTTCACTCGCCAACGCGTTCACTCGCCAACGCGTTCACTCGCCAACGCGTTCACTCGCCCACGCGCCAACGCGTTCACTCGCCAATGCGTTCACTCGCCCACGCGCCAACGCGTTCACTCGCCAACGCGCTCACTCGCCCACGCGCCAACGCGTTCACTCGCCAACGCGCTCACTCGCCAGCTCGCCCACGCGCCCGCTTGCTGCTCGCTCACGCGCTCACTTGCCTACGCGCCCGCGCTCCAACAGCCCCTCGCGCGCGACTCTTTTGTGTCGCCCTCGCGCGAGCGTCAAGACGACCCCCGTTCGTGTCGGGTTCCGCAGCTCGCGGCAGCAGCAGGGACGCGTGTCGCCAGGTCACAGTCGGGATCGCCTCCTCCTAAGCGCAGGTCACTTTTGCAGGACAAGGAAGGACCTTCGAAGAGGTCTAGACAACTTTCTTCCCCTTCTTCTTTACAGGCAGGTCCAGTGGTGTCCACTCTGAAGGATCGCCCGATTCCTTTCCCTCCAGCGGGAATTTCGGACTCTGTGTCTGTGTCTCGGCAGTCCTGGTTTGGTCCTTTGATGCGGGCGTTAGTGAAGGCTATGAAGCCGGCACTCGCTGATCCAGGACACAAACCAGCGACGGCCTCGCCCCCGCTGAAGAGAAGGAGAGGAGTGGACTTCGTGGTGACTTCTCCCAGGGAGAAGTTGGTTCCTAAGAGGTCCGTCAGGAAGGCCCCGTCCCCTTCGCAGTCGTTTTCTCCTTCTCCCGTGGACGAGGCTTTTCCGTCCTCGGGAGAGTCCAGTGAGGTGGCGGTCTCCCTCTCGGCATCAAGGGGGGAGTCACCTCCTCGTGGAAGAGAATATTCCCGCGCGGAGGGTGCCTACCAGACCACCTTGCTGGAGTCTTGCATCCCGCCCAGGAGGGAACCCAAGGACTCCAAGACGTTGCCGAAGTCTTCTGCACGTATTCATCAGGAACAGCTAGGCCCCGGGAGAACGTCCACGTGTCTCCCCAGGAAGAGCTTCCAGGGACAGGAGACTTAGCTGCCAGTCCGCAGGGAGGGGAGCAGCAAGAGTCTGAGCATGCCTTCTGGCAGGTCCTTGGCCTGATGAGACAGCTCAACGGGTTCATGGACCCTGTGATCGCCCCCCGTCTCTGGCAGGTTCTTGGCCTGATGAGACAGCTCAACGGGTTCATGGACCCTGTGATCGCCCCCCGTGAAGGCAAGGACACGGTCTTTGATCGGGTTTATGGGACTCAGAAGCCCCCAAAGGCCAGCGCGGCTCTGCCCTGGTCCCAGGGGCTGAAGAGTGCCAGAGCCAGGGCTAATGCTCAGCTCGCAGTACTCGCTACCTCCAGTCGTTCCTCTGCCGGGAACAAACTCCTCCCACCTCCTCGTCTCCAGCAGAGAAGGTATTTTGAGATCATGGGAGAGTCTAACCTCGCTCTTCCCCTCCACCATTCGGTAGAAGAGCTGACTAGGGGAGTTCCTCTTGAGAAGCTCTCTGCCCGGCAAGTGACGTTCTCGGCGTCGGAGATTCTAAGCCATGAGAAGGTCGCGAAGTGCGCCATGCAGGCCACTTCGTGGCTGGATGTCTGGCTAGGGTCTCTGGGCATCCTATTGCGCTCTGAGGATCTGTCTAAGGAGAGCAATAGGAAGGCCTTGGAGACCTTCCTCCTCTTGGGCACTCGCTCCATCGAGTTCCTGGCACATCAAGTTACCAACCTGTGGGCCAACTCGGTGCTCACGAGTCGTGATGCGGTGACCGAGAAGATCCATCCGAAGGTCCCCGCCGTGGACGTCAACAGGCTCAGACACGCCTCCCTCCTCGGGGGGAATTTGTTTGAGCCCCAGGACATGGAACGTACAGCTGAGAGGTGGAGGAAGTCGAGTCAGGACTCCCTCCTCCAAAGGGCCCTTGCATCTCGGCCCTACAAGCCTCCAGCTCCACAGCAACATCAGCAGCAGCCTCGCAAGACACCGAAGCAGGCGCCGGCAGCTAAGAAAGTGCTGTCTAAGCCCCAGCCCTTTCCTGCCAAGGACAAGAGGGGCGGTAAGTCCTCCAGGGGAGGTAAGACTCCTAAAGGGAGTGGCCGCGGCCGCAAGCGATAGGAGTGGCAGTCCCCCCGCGTGTCCACCTGTGGGGGGATGCCTTCAAAGTTGCGTGCACAGGTGGCAGCAACATGGGGCCGATGCTTGGACGGTCTCCATGATCGGCCAAGGATATCGCGTCCCATTCACGACATCTCAACCTCCCCTGACAGCGAATCCAGTGTCGTTGAGCTACTATGCCATGGGATCGGTAAAGGGGCTGGCCCTTCAGGCTGAAGTCGAGACCATGCTCAAGAAGGATGCTCTCCAGGAGGTCGTCGACGGCTCCCCAGGCTGCTTCAGTCGACTCTTTCTTGTAAAGAAGGCGTCTGGAGGCTGGAGACCCGTCATCGACCTCTCAGCTCTGAACAAGTTTGTCAAGCAAACTCCGTTCAGCATGGAGACAGCGGACATGGTCAGACTTGCGGTGAGACCACAAGACTTCATGTGCACACTGGATCTGTAGGACGCGTACTTCCAGATCCCAATCCATCCGTCTTCCTGGAAGTACTTGAGATTCAGCCTAGACAGCAAGACCTACCAGTTCAAGGTGCTGTGCTTCGGTCTCTCCACAGCACCTCAGGTGTTCACCAGAGTGTTTACCCTGATTTCGTTGTGGGCGCACAGGAACGGCATCCGTCTCCTCCGTTATCTGGACTACTGGCTTATAGTAGCAGACTCGGAGTCGACCCTTCTTCGACACCGAGACAGGCTTCTGGGACTTTGCCAGGATCTGGGGATCGTGGTAAATCTCGAGAAGTCCTCTCTGCAGCCGTCCCAACGACTGGTTTATCTAGGCAATTTGTTAGACACCAATCTCCACAAAGCCTTTCCGTCAGACGACAGGATAGCAAGGCTGAGGAGGGTGGCGGAACCCTTTCTCAGGCGAGAAGAGCTTCCTGCCCAATCGTGGTTGCGTCTCTTAGGTCACCTGTCCTCCCTGGCCCGTCTGGTTCCAAACGGCCGTCTCAGGATGAGATCCCTGCAGTGGCGGCTCAAGTCCCGGTGGAATCAAGGATCCGATTCCCCGGACTTCCTGGTCCCGATAGGACCTTCGGAACAGGCAGACCTGCGGTGGTGGCTGGTCGACGAGAACCTGCGAAAGGGAGTGGATATTCGCGTCCTCCCCCCGGAATTGACACTATTTTCGGACGCGTCCAAAGAAGGGTGGGGGGCCGCATGTTCTGAACCAGAGGACCTCAGGCCTTTGGTCAGAATCAGAAAAGTACCCACACATCAACCTGCTAGAAATGAAGGCCGTTTTCCTGGCTCTTCAACAGTTCCAACGGACCCTGGCAGGTCACTCCGTGGTGGTGATGAGCGACAACACCACGGTAGTGGCTTATATCAACAAGCAGGGAGGTACTTTTTCGCAGCAGCTATCCCATCTTGCAGTAGAGATTCTGAGGTGGACCGAAGTCCACTCGATAACACTATCAGCTCGCTTCATTCCAGGCAAGAGGAATGTGCTCGCCGACAGTCTGAGCAGGGCTTCGCAGATAGTGAGTACCGAGTGGTCTTTGGATCCTCAGATAGCCAACAAAGTCCTGACTTTGTGGGGTTCCCCGACCGTGGATCTGTTCGCGACAGCTTTGAATTTCAAACTGCCCCTGTACTGCTCCCCAGTCCCGGACCCCAAGGCACTCTGGCAAGATGCTTTCCCACAACGGTGGGACGACATCGACGTGTACGCCTTCCCACCGTTCTGTCTGATGAGAAGGGTGCTCAACAGGACCAGACTATCGGTCAACTTGTCGATGACTCTGATAGCTCCGCTGTGGCATCACGCGGAATGGTTCCCGGACCTTCTGCAGCTCCTGACGGAGCTCTCGAGAGAACTTCCCCCACGACACGAGCTACTCAGACAACCACATTGCAACATCTTCCACAGAGCCATAGCATCGCTTTGGTTTCACGCCTGGAGACTGTCCAGCGTCTCCTCACGGAGAGAGGCTTTTCGCAACTGGTTGCAGAGAGGATGTCTCGGCACCTGCGAAAGTCCTCAGAGGGAGTCTACCAGGCGAAGTGGAGAGTCTTCTGTGGTTGGTGTCGTGGGAGGGGTATCTCTCCACTCGATGCCACTATTCCAGCAATGGCAGAGTTTCTCGTCTATTTGCGGGAGGAAATGCGCCTTTCGGTCTCAGCGGTGAAAGGCTATCGCTCAGCCTTAAGCTTGGCTTTTAGGCTGAAAGGAGTGGACATTTCTTCCTCGCTGGAACTCTCTTTACTCATAGGTAGCTATGAGCTTACCTGCCCTCAGTCGGAAGCGAGACCTCCTCCTTGGAACGTGGTTCGGGTCCTCAGCGCTCTTAAGAGACCTCCCTTCGAACCATTACGCCAGGCCTCTGATCGCCACCTGTCTTGGAAGACGGCTTTCCTGCTCGCTTTGGCCTCTGCCAAGCGAGTTAGTGAACTTCATGGTCTCGCGTACGACGTCGCCCATTCAAGGGGATGGGGGGAGGTAACGTTCAGGTTCGTCCCTGAGTTTGTTGCCAAGACTCAGAACCCTGGAGTGCCGGACCCACGGTTCGACTCTTTCAGGGTCGTGAGTCTCCGTTCTGTAACAAGCGACCCAGACCAGATGCTACTATGTCCAGTGAGGAGTCTGAGGTGTTACTTGAAGAGAACAGCTGCAGTTCGTCCTCAGGTGCAAGTATTGTTCGTTAGCACAGGCAGGACGAAGAGGAGGGTCACCAAAAACACCATCTCGGCTTGGAATCGAAGGGTTATCCATCACGCCTTGAATCCAGACCCTTCTCCGTCACGTCGCCCTAGGGCACACGACGTCAGGGGCATCACTACGTCCCTGGCCTTCAAGAGAAACTTCTCTGTGACGCAGGTTCTTCAAGCTGGGGTCTGGAAGCGTCAGACAACCTTCACAGCCCACTACCTGCAAGTCGTGACCCACAGGAGCCTCGATACTTTTTCTATCGGCCCAGTGGTGGCTGCACAACAGCTGGTCTAACCTCGGGCTCCTTTATGGACAAGTAGCAGTAGGTTGAGGGCGTTGTTACCCGGTTTTAGTCTGCGTGAATGAAAGAGTATGTCTGACCCTTACTTCTTATCTCATCCTCCCCTCTCTTGGGGAAGCAGCATCCTGGTCTCCGCATAGCTGACCTCAACCTCTGCAGGTAAACCATGCTTCCTTGTGTTCCTAGTATTAAGCTTAATACTGTCGCGTCCCCCATACCCTGACGAGGTGGTATTGGGAACGTCCTATCCTGGATTCCTATCTAAAGGTCTCAAGGTCAACTTCATAGGACGAGTCACGCTCTTTCCTCCGCACACAACTTATGTAGGCCACATGTTCCTTGCGTAGCAAGGAACTTGTGAGGTGCAGGGACTCCCTCTCTCGAGTGATGCTCACTTGGAGTCGAAGTCCCCGGGTAAAGCCAAAGTCAGTAAGGCTGGGGACTTTCCACCCTTCCCAAGGGGTAAGTCACCCAATGTAAATAGCGTGGTTTGTATTTCGGTTACGGAACAAATGACAAATTCGGAGATAATTTGTATTTTTCCTAACCATACAAACCTTAGCTATTTACACATATTTGCCCGCCAGCCCTGTCCCCCAAGTCAAAGTCCTACCTCTAAGTGAAGTGAAGCAAATCACCGGTGTGTGGGGGGGAGGGGTAGCAAGCTACCCCTTCCCCTACCCCCGCTAACTAGCGCGGGGTTAGTTAACCCTCGTTAAAATCTATTGGCTCGTCAATTTCAGCTACGCCGAAAGGTAAACCCAATGTAAATAGCTAAGGTTTGTCTAGTTAGGAAAAATACAAATTATCTCCGAATTTGTCATTTTTATGTAGTGTATCCTAAGTCCAAGTTTGTGGTTCAGTATATTACCATTCTTCATACTCCTCTCTAAACAACTTATTGAGTTCTTCTAACTCTGATTCTTCAAATCTTCCTGATGTTCCTCTTATGTGCTCAAGGACATCTTCATGTAACATATTCCCCATACCATTGCCACTGATTAGTCTTGCAGCCTGTAGTATCTTCCAGATGTCACCTATTTCAGGGAAACCCTTGAAGTCATTGACTGCCTTAGACTAAAAAGAAGGGCTGTAATAAAGCTCCCATACTCATGCTCTGTCCTTAGTACGATCAGCTTTCTTATTACCTCTGTCAGCGAAGTTGGGAGGAGGTTATTTTTTTTTTGCCTGTTTGTCCGTTTCACCGTTTGTGAACAACTTCCTGGCCACAACTTTACTCAAAAAGTAATGAAACTTTCAAGGATTAATTTTTATGTTGAGACATGGAAGGGGTTCAATTTTAAAAGTCCTAGGTCAAAGGTCAAGGTCGAGCAAAAGGTCGACTGAATTAACCCTAACCTTAACTCCAAGTTCGCACATGGTTGTCTCGCAGACTTCAAATAGGCATACGGTCTAAATTGATTCTGGGAAAGGCAAGCTGTTTTTTAGAAATAAGCGGTTGGGGTGGATGTCTGCAATTAAGAGTGCTTTTCTAGATTAGTAATTGTACTGATGTGTACTGAGTGAATGGTCAGTCGGGTCTCATACATGTCTTTTCTCCCACTGCCATCTTTGCTTCTGCCTCTCTCTGCCTGTGACTACCTGTCTGTCTGCTGCCATCAGCTTGTCTGTCTCAGCCTCTGACCTGCCAAGCACTTATTGTCTTCATCTGTGAAGACTTGGTTTACTACGTGGATGTGAGCACTTACTTGAATAAAATTCATTGAAAATGTGTGGATGAAAGTTTTCTTTTGTTTCCTAGAAGGTGATGTATTGAGGTAGTTGTAATTATATCACTGTGGTGCGGTTTTTATGAAATAAGAGTTTTCTCATTATCAGGCAACTTATTTTCTCATTAGATTTATAATGAATTTGTTTTTAAAGAATATGTTAATTTGGAAGAATACTGCAGTGTGCTCTAAAAAAGAATGTAAAACTCAAGTTTGAAAACCTGGTTCACAAAATGAAGCATTTTCAAGGTAGCCACTTTGAGAACTTCTTGAGGTTTTAGCATACGGTATAGTCTTTCTTTTAATGTGGTCCATGCTTATTCCCAAGGCATAGGTTTTATCAGCAAAGTTTAAAGAATGTGACTGATTACTAGCCACCAAAGAAAAGCTTGCTATATTTTTGTTATTGGATATGTAAGTAAAATTTCTTGTTTTTTCAACACTTGTTTTCTATTCAATTACAAATTTATCAAAGTTTATTATGTTAGTAAATATAAATTTATAGGAATAGAGTAATTGTAATATTAAAAGGTTGGCTTTATCCTAGGTTGGTGAATCCACCGATAAAGAGGATGGACGGTATATCACATTTTTAATGTTCTATGCTAAACCCAGAATGGTTGGTCCAAATCTAGATGACGTTTGATTATGGATAGTTTATAAATGTATCCTAATTTCAGGTTATAGATTAAGAACTTTTGTTTAATATTGGTAATGATGTATGTATTAAGTAATTAAATCTATCAGGTAAAGTTTTTCAGAGAAATACTAAGTTAGTTTTGTTATGTTTATGTTAACATTGTTATCAGGATTATTGCTGGGATTGTTGTGAATATTTCTTTATATCTATCTATAATTATACTTAATTTTACATTATATTTTAGGTTCTACATGGATTTAATTGTAGAGCTTCATCGCATGTCCAAGCATCTCTTCAAATATGAAGGTGGGTAGATAATTTTTGGGACTTTCTCTTCCTGATTTGATTTCAGTCTAAACTCCTGCCACCCCCATTATTTTTATGTTATTATGTAAGTTATTTTAATAATTAATTGATATCCATTTCATATTGCTTTACGTCTTTAAATGGCACAAGTGCTTGTTATGTATACAAAGATAACTATGATATATAAGATATGTGTTCTTCAAAATTTTAATGAGAATAATTTGAAATTTCCACAAAATTGCATCTATACTCTATTTTTTATAGCGGTGCATATTTGCACTGGACTCACAGGGGTGCCCTTTTAGCTCGGAAAGGTTCCTGATACCTGATTGGTCGGAAGTATTTTTGTCCGAACACCTTCATTGGTCTCGAATGATTACCAAGTAATGTGAATCGAAACTTATTTATTAACCTATATTTCTCCATCATATATATGTTTTGTCAATAAACAATGTGAAAGAATAAATATATTATAAAGAATCGTCTTGGTAAGTCTAAATTTAATAACACAATCCGCCGAAGTCAACGACAGCAGCTTGTTTTCGGATGCACGCTTTGTAATTTTGTAATTTTTCACATATTTTAAAACAAATTGGGATAGATTACACTCAGCATAAGTTAAACATGTTATTATAAACTTTCTTTGAATACCAGAACTTACCAAAAACATGGAATTAATAAAACCCGATATTTGTGAAAACTTATGGGGAGGGGAAAGAACAGCCTGTAGCGGCCTGGCGGAAAAACGATCCCTTCTGACTCGTAGACGCAGTTTGTTTTTTTCTTTCGTAATATAGTTCGGCCTAATCCTTTCAGTTTAAATAGTCTTACATTGTTTCGCTTCGTATTATTTTGCTTAGTATTTTCCCACATTCCTGTTCCTCACCGAATATCAAAAGTATCTATTTTCCCCGATATCCCTTCTTTCATATAGGACTATGTGATATCCGCACTACGATTCCTTATGTTTTGCACCTTACGTCAGTAAGTATGTAAATAATAATAACAACATAAATGTTATGCTGTGTAGCAAGTATAACCTATTCTGTAAACCTGATATTAAGCATAGTATTTTTTTATTCCCGCCTCTACACTATTTTAATGAGACTAGCACGCGCTTCCCTTCAAGCCATCACTTTCGACAGAGGATAAGAAATAAGGAATCGTAGTGCGGATATCCCATATATGAAAGAAGGGATATCGGGGAAAATAGCTAGATATTAAGTGAGGAACAGGAATGTGGGAAAATACTAAGCAAAATAATACGAAGAGAAACAATGTAAGACTATTTAAACTGAAAGGATTAGGCCGAACTATATTACGAAAGAAAAAAACAAACTGCGTCTACGAGTCAGAAGGGATCGTTTTTCCGCCAGGCCGCTACAGGCTGTTCTTTCACCTCCCCATAAGTTTTCACAAATATTGGGTTTTATTAATTCCATGTTTTTGGTAAGTTCTGGTATTCAAAGAAAGTTTATAATAACATGTTTAACTTATGCTGAGTGTAATCTATCCCAATTTGTTTTAAAATATGTGAAAAATTACAAAATTACAAAGCGTGCATCCGAAAACAAGCTGCTGTCGTTAACTTCGGCGGATTGTGTTATTAAATTTAGACTTACCAAGACGATTCTTTATAATATATTTATTCTTTCACATTGTTTATTGACAAAACATATATATGATGGAGAAATATAGGTTAATAAATAAGTTTCGATTCACATTACTTGGTAATCATTCGAGAACAATGAAGGTGTTCGGACAAAAATACTTCCGACCAATCAGGTATCAGGAACCTTTCCGAGCTAAAAGGGCACCCCTGTGAGTCAAGTGCAAATATGCACCGCTATAAAAAATAGACTATAGTAAGGGTTTGATTTCAGTAACATGGCCAGTCTTGATATCATGAGTTCCTGACAACAACCATCTAATATAAATTTTGTTTCTTTTGATAGAATGATTATAAAAGTATACTTGATGCAAAGTTTGCATTGTTTTTCTCTCGACATACATTATTTGGTACCATTTATTATTCAATTGGCATTTTAGTGAATTATGTTTAATGGGTATGAAGAAAAGAGACAATGCATTAGAGATAAACCAATATAAGTATATTGTATCCAGACAAAAGGGTATGGAACAAAAGGACAAGACTGGAAAAATTGAGGGTGTTTAGTTTATTCAGTTGGAGAGGTTAAGCTTGGAAAAAGCTACACAATTTGGATGTGATGGGGAGAAAGAGGGGCTCGAGACATTGCAAGTGTCTAATTGTGTGGCTGTAGTATTATTGAAATGTCAACATGAATATAATTTTTTATTTCAAAATCTTCATGGCTCGGCAGTTTAAAAATGGAGTATGATATTGAATGCTAATTTTTCTTTCTCTAAAGCTACCCCTCGTTATGAGAAAGGTCTGATGTTGTAGTTGTTATCATTAGCACTCGCTAATATTGTGATTGCCTTCATAGTTACAGTATTTACAGTACAGTACTGTCTATCTTCCTGTTTTTAGTTTCTATAAAATTTTCTTTTTATTTTTTATGCCTTAGTATGTATTGAAACAAATGTGTTGAAAGCTTGGTATGGTTCTTTGTTTGGAGATTGGCTTAAAATCGTTTTTACATTAATCCAATGTCTTTTGGTAGTATTTTGTGTTAGAAAGATGATTAGTGTATTTTACTCCTTTTAACTTTGATTGGATTCATGTTTATTTTCAAATTTGGTTGGCATCATCATCTTCACATTTTGAGTCTTTGAAGGTCACACTACCTTCCCTATTTTTTCCTTGTATTTTCCTTGTGACATTTGTTCCTGCATGTAATTCAAGCCTTTGACCTTTGTTTGGAGTATAACTTCAGCAAAGCCCCTAAGATTTTCAATAAGGTGAACATAGTTGCCTACAGGGTATGGGTTAGGCCCCGGCCACCTGACAAGCAGAGCTACCTTCACTTTTACTTCGGCTGTCTGGGAGTACAGATATGCTTTTCAGAATCCTCATTTGGCTGTTTTAATCTTTTGCTTTTCTTTCAGATTGAATAAATGGTTTTGCAGATGGTTGTATTTGAGGGATATTGATAGAAAAAGCTTAGAATATGCAATGTTTGCTGGTAATTGTAATTTGTTCCGTAACTGGAATACAAACCACGCTATGTGATAGGGGTATTACTTTCGGCATAGCTGAAATGACGAGCCATTAATTTTTAGTTAGCAGGGGTAGAGGAGGGTAGCTTGCTACCCCCCCATCTCAAACACCTGTGCTTGATCTCACTTTGCTCTCGGCTCGGATGGTGGTCGGACGTGTCCGCTCTCATCCTCGCCGTCATTTGGCAGCCATTTAATTGCTTTTGTCTTTTCTTTTTCTAGTTCTGTATATGTGAAGTTAGCCTGTGCGATCATGCGCACCTGCCCTGGGTTTCCCGACCGCCGCTGTGGAACATTCATGTTGGCGGTCGAGACTGATCCTCACGCCCTTTGTCCTTCTTGTAGGGGCCAGCGGTGTGTTAACAACGAGTGTAGGGAGTGGTATACCTCCCAGTGGGAGAGGTTTTCGCGACGACGGAAAAAGAAGTCCAAACGGGATATTTCTCCTTCGAAGGTTGCTTCGAAAGGAGAAAAACCCAAGGCCTCTTCTTCCGTTGCCCAAACCTCCTCCGAAGTTCCCACTCGGTCGGTCTCTTTCGAGCGACCGTTGAGTGGTAGCGTAGACCGATGTTTTGTTTACCAACCTCAGGACTCGAGAGATGACGTTGCTTCCCCTAGTGAAGCAGCTCCACCTCTTCCCTTGGGGGAGGATATGTCACTAACCTCCCTATTTCAGCTTTGGTTTTCCTTGGGGCTTACGGGTTCGCCCTCCAAGGAGGTTTTGCTTAACTACATCCAATTGGCTGCCGCTGTCAAGCATTCGTCGTCACTGTCAGAGGTTGATCCTTTGTCTTTTGTCGGCGTTGTGGTGTCAGAGGTATCCAATGCGGTATCACCCATCACCTCTTCCACTCCAAACTCTACGGTAGCTGATGGCTTAGTTTCTCCCGTTCCTGTTCAACCTACAAGGGAGAAACTAAGTCCATCATCAGTCTCTCCTGCTAATGTTTCTCCCCCGGGAGTTCACTTACAGAGACTCCTCTTCGGAGGACTGCAGAAGGTCAGCTTGCTGATCCAACAGCAACCCAGAGGGCGCATTCGTCGAAGGCTCGCCTTCCTCTTCGCCTTAGAGGCCTTCCTTCACCTGCGGTGAGGAGGCTCCTCTTTGGTTTAACATCCTCGATGCAGTCCCCCGCAGAGTAGCCTCTAGACCAATCAGCCATCACTGCTCCTGCATTGGTCGTGGACCTCTCTGCAGATCGATCGCGATCTCCTTCGGTGGAAGGTCATCCTTTTAAAGGACACGTCAACCTTCCACCCGACAGACCTGCTGACCTGCCGACCTGCCGTCTCCATTTCTACATGGGCCTAACAAGGCTCCACCTAAGCACGTTGTTGCGCGCCAACAACATACGCGCTACGCGCCTGCGAGACCTGATGATCGCTCTTTAGTAGCTCGTCAGGCCCAATCACTACGCGTGGATTTTCACCATATCCCTAACACAGGGCATCAAGAGCGTACGCGCCAACACGCGCATACGCTCCAACAGGAGCATAGCTCCATCATGTGCTATGCGCGGCCTCATGCTCATATGCGCCCACGTTCTCCTGCACGCCAGGTCTTCCCTGCGCGCCCTGCACAAACTGCGCCCACGCGCCCTGTGCTTACACGCCCACAGTCTCCTACGCGCCCGCGCCCATCTGTGCGCCAGCGCTCACCTGCGCGCCATCAACCTGCGCAATGGCGCTCTCCTGCTCGCCAGTGCTCCCCTACGTGCCAGCACTCTCCTGCGCGCCAGCACTCTCCTGCGCGCCAACATTATCCTGCCCGCGCGCATACGCGCCCAACATCTGACTCTCCTGCGCACCATGCTGCGCACCATCCTATGCGCCAGGTAAAACCTGCGTGCCAACTGTCAACGGGTAGCAGGACTTCCGGGAAGTCAGCAATGCTGCCATCTCCCACGCGCCAACCAGTACCAACGCGCCAGAGCTCACCTGCGCGCCAGCTTTCTCCCGCGCGTATCCGCAAGGATACGTGCACCCTGCGCGCACGAACCCATCCTCTCCAAGGGATGCGCGCCAACATTCTCTCGTGCTCCCCACATGATTTCACTGCGCGCCCGCGCGCTTAAGAACTTTCTCCTGCGCGCGCTCCCCTTACGGCCGGCACAGATGCGCGCGAACACTCTCCCGCGCGCCCGCGCACTCAACGTGATAATCGTGCACGTGCGCGAATACTCTCCCGCGCGCGAGCCCCGATACTCTCCCGCGCGCGAGCCCCGATACTCTCCCGCGCGCGAGCCCCGATACTCTCCCCCGCGCGAGCCCCGATACTCTCCCCCGCGCGAGCCCCGATACTCTCCCCCGCGCGAGCCCCGATACTCTCCCCCGCGCGAGCCCCGATACTCTCCCCCGCGCGAGCCCCGATACTCTCCCCCGCGCGAGCCCCGATACTCTCCCCCGCGCGAGCCCCGATACTCTCCCCCGCGCGAGCCCCGATACTCTCCCCCGCGCGAGCCCCGATACTCTCCCCCGCGCGAGCCCCGATACTCTCCCCCGCGCGAGCCCCGATACTCTCCCCCGCGCGAGCCCCGATACTCTCCCCCGCGCGAGCCCCGATACTCTCCCCCGCGCGAGCCCCGATACTCTCCCCCGCGCGAGCCCCGATACTCTCCCCCGCGCGAGCCCCGATACTCTCCCCCGCGCGAGCCCCGATACTCTCCCCCGCGCGAGCCCCGATACTCTCCCCCGCGCGAGCCCCGATACTCTCCCCCGCGCGAGCCCCGATACTCTCCCCCGCGCGAGCCCCGATACTCTCCCCCGCGCGAGCCCCGATACTCTCCCCCGCGCGAGCCCCGATACTCTCCCCCGCGCGAGCCCCGATACTCTCCCCCGCGCGAGCCCCGATACTCTCCCCCGCGCGAGCCCCGATACTCTCCCCCGCGCGAGCCCCGATACTCTCCCCCGCGCGAGCCCCGATACTCTCCCCCGCGCGAGCCCCGATACTCTCCCCCGCGCGAGCCCCGATACTCTCCCCCGCGCGAGCCCCGATACTCTCCCCCGCGCGAGCCCCGATACTCTCCCCCGCGCGAGCCCCGATACTCTCCCCCGCGCGAGCCCCGATACTCTCCCCCGCGCGAGCCCCGATACTCTCCCCCGCGCGAGCCCCGATACTCTCCCCCGCGCGAGCCCCGATACTCTCCCCCGCGCGAGCCCCGATACTCTCCCCCGCGCGAGCCCCGATACTCTCCCCCGCGCGAGCCCCGATACTCTCCCCCGCGCGAGCCCCGATACTCTCCCCCGCGCGAGCCCCGATACTCTCCCCCGCGCGAGCCCCGATACTCTCCCCCGCGCGAGCCCCGATACTCTCCCCCGCGCGAGCCCACTGAACGATGTACGGCAAGGTCACCATCGCCCCATTCCCCTCCCCTCAAGCACATACCACTGCGCATTGTGGTGAAAGGAAAACTTCCAGAGGGGTCCAGGATCCCAAAGCTACCACAGGCAAACCCACCAATGATAGTGACTCCTCCCAGGGATCCTTCAATCCCTTTCCCTTCAAAGGGTATTTCTGACATTGCGTGTGTCAGCCAACAGCCCTAGTTCGGTGCCCTGATCAGAGCCGTAGCTCAGGCTTTCAAGCCCGTCCTCTCTGAATTGGGAAACAGAACCATAGCTTCTTCTACCACTTTGAAGAGAAAGAGAGGAGTTCCAGACGTGGTCACTTCCCCGAGGGCGAAGCTGACTCCACGCAGACCTTCGAGGCAAGTTCCTTCTTTACCTCAGACTGCCTCTCCTTCCCTTTCGGACGAAGATTTCCTGTCCCCAAGGGAATCACGCGAAGAGAGACTTTCCCCATCGCATCAATGGGGGAAACCTCTCTGCGCGCCGAGGGGTCTACTCAGTTGGGGATTGAAAGGAACATGCCACCCTCGTCAATGTTGGAGTCTTATATCCTTCCCAGGAAGGAATCTAAGGATTCCAAAACATTGCCGAAGGTCTTTACTAGGACTAGGATGGAGCCAGCTAGCCATTCAGGGAATGGTCGCGACTCTCCCCAAGAAGAGCCTTCGGGGATAGAAGGAGACTTTGCTGAAAATCCTACAGCAGGAGGAGACCAGCAAGAGTCAACATGCATTTTGGCAAGTTCTGACTCTAGTAAGGGCTCTCAACAGGTTTTCCAACACAGAGATCCCTCCTCGAAAGGGCATTTGGTACTCAGAAACCCTCTAAGACCAGTGCAGCCCTGCCCTGGTCTCAGGGGGTTAAGAGTACCAGGGACAAGATCTCACAACAGCTCTCCGAGATGTCCTCCTCCAACCGTTCCGGTGCCACCAACAAGCTCCTCCCACCTCCTCGCGTACAGCAGAGGAGGTACTTAGAGATCCTAGAGGAGCCTTGTTTAGCTCTTCCTATGTCTATGTCTATGTCTGACGGTTTATCAAGTATCCCTGCTTTCGCTATTAAGCGTTCAGACGGGATTTCCAAATCACTTTTGTTATAGTTAAAAATTTAAAAGTCTATGTAATATAAAGAGGGTTAATTGCATTTGTCTCAGTGTTATAGCTGAGTGAAAATAAATGGGTTTTCAATAGCTTTTTGAACTGAAAGATATTTTCAGCACACTTAACTGATGCCGGAAGTTGATTATACAATCTAGGAGCGCAGTGCTTAAAAGTTCTCGTACCAAGAGTGGTCGTTGCACGAGGCTCATCAAGTCTGTAATCATCACGGGAAAGGCGTGTATGAACACCAGGCCCTACTACGTATCTTTTCAGGCAACCTTTAAGATACAATGGCTCTCCCGTGTTAATAGCTTGATATGTTAAGATGCAAAGTTTAAAAATAATCCTTGCTTTGACTGGTAACCAGTGTAATTTAATTGAGGTTGGAGTTATATGTTCTCGCGGGAATATACTAACAATTAGTCTAGCAGCTCTATTCAAAATCATTTGAAGTTTCTTAAGACGATAATAAGGTAAATTGTAATACAACGAGTTACAATAGTCTACTCTACTAACTACCAAACTATTAATTAGCAGCTTAGTGGCATCTTCGTTAAGATATTTTCTAATGGATGCGATATTCCTCAGATGATAATTTGCGGTCCTAACCACATTGTTAATATGTTCATCAAATGTCAAAGAACCATCAACTACTACCCCGAGATCTCTGACCTTATCACTTAACAAAATATTTTCCTTATTGATGGAGATGCTATTAACGTTATCAAACCTTCTTAAGTTATATTTAGTGCCAATTAGAATACATTCACTTTTATTTTCATTTAGTTTCAGCTTTTTCTTTTGCATCCATTTCGAAACATCTGCCATAAGTCTATCTTCACCACTCGCTGGAAGAGCTAACCAGGGGAGTCCCACTTGAGAGACTCTCCAACCGGCAGGTCTCATTCTCGGCAGCCGAGATCCTCAACCAGGAGAAAGTTGCGAAGTGTGCTATACAAGCCACTTCGTGGCTCGATATCTGGTTGGGGACCTTAGGTATCCTGATACGTTCTGAGGACTTCTCTAAGAAACGTACCAGGAAAGCTATGGAAACCTTTCATCTCTCAGGTACTCGCACGATCGAGTTTCAGGCCCATCAAGTCTCGAACTTGTGGGCAAATACCATCCTGAAACGTCGGGATGCAGTAGCTGAGAGATTCCATCAGAAGGTCCCTAGCGCCGAGATCAATAGGCTCAGACATTCCTCCCTAGAGGGATCCATCCTGTTCGAGCCTAAGGATGTGGAACATGCCGCTGAGAGGTGGATGAAGTCTCATCAAGACTCCCTCCTTCATAGGGCTTTAACATCCAAGCCCTATAAGCTTCCAGCACCACAGTAGTCCCGTCCTGTCAAGACCACTACGACGACAACAGCAGCGAAGACCTTGGTGTCTAAGCCCTTTCCTGTCAAAGAAAGGAAAGGCAAAAAGTCCTCCCGGGGAGGCAAGAATCCTAGAGGGAGCAGCCGAGGCCGCAAACGCTAGGTTAGGCAGATCCCCTGCATTTCTACCAGTGGGGGGATGCCTACAAAGTTGCTCAAAGAGGTGGAAACAACTCGGGGCCCATTCCTGGACAATCTCCATGATCAGTCTAGGATATCGCGTCCCGTTCATAACATCTCTACCTCCTCTGACGACGAATCCAGTGTCATTGAGCTCCCTTGCCATGGGATCGGC
This sequence comes from Palaemon carinicauda, assembly GCF_036898095.1. Classification (NCBI taxonomy): domain Eukaryota; kingdom Metazoa; phylum Arthropoda; class Malacostraca; order Decapoda; family Palaemonidae; genus Palaemon; species Palaemon carinicauda. The sequence goes on from NC_090743.1 coordinate 28,203,773, forward strand.
AAGGGGGCATGCCCTTCGGGCAGAAGTCCAGACCCTGTTGAAGAAGGGTGCTCTCCAAGAGGCTTGACGGATCCCCAGGCTTCTTCAGTCGACTCTTTCTTGTAAGGAAGGCGTATGGAGGCTGGAGACCAGTCATCGACCTCTCAGCTCTGAATAAGTTTGTCAAACAAACTCCGTTCAGCATGGAGACGGCAGACACGGTCAGACTAGCAGTAAGACCGCAAGACTTCATGTGCACGCTGGACCTAAAGGACGCGTCACTTCCAGATCCCAGTCCATCCGTCTTTAAGGAAGCACTTAAGATTCAGCCTAGACAACAGAATGTACCAATTCAAGGTGCTGTGCTTTGGTCTTTCCACGGCACCACAAGTCTTCACCAGAGTGTTCACCCTAGTATCATCATGGGCACACAGGATTGGCATCCGTGTCCTCCGTTATCTGGACGACTGGTTAATCCTATCAGACTTGGTGTCAACCCATCTTCAACACCGAGACAAACTTCTGAGACTTTGCCAAGATCTGGGGATCAGGGTAAATCTTGAGAAGTCTTCACTGCTTCCCACTCAAAGACTGGTATACTTAGGCATGATTATAGACACCACTCTCCACAAAGCCTTCCCATCAGACGACAGGATAGCAATGCTGAGGAGGGTCGCAAGACCTTTTCTCAGAAGAGAAGAACTTCCAGCCCCATCGTAGTTACGTCTCCTCGGTCACCTTTCATTGCTGGCCCGTCTAGTTCCCAATGGTCGCCTTAGGATGAGATCCCTCCAGTGGCGACTCAAGTCCCGGTGGAATCAAGCGTAGGACTCCTCGGACATCCAGATCACCATGGGACCTGCGGAACTGATGGATCTCCAGTGGTGGGTGGCAGACGAGAACCTACAAAAAGGAGTGGATCTTCTCGTCCTCCCCCCGGATTTGATGGTGTTTTCGGACGCTTCCAAAAAGAGGTGGGGAGCCCACGTGCTGCACCACACGACCTCAGGCCTCGGGTCAGAGTCAGAAAAATACCTCCACATAAATCTCTTAGAGATGAAGGCCATTTTTCTAGCCCTTCAACAGTTCCAATAGTACCTGGCAAGTCACACTGTGGTGGTGATGAGCGACAACACCACAGTAGTGGCCTACATCAACAAACAAGTAGGTACTTTTTCGTAGCAACTATCCCATCTAGCAGTAGAGATACGAAGATGGGCCGAAATCCACTCAATACCACTATCGGCATGCTTCATTCTGGGCAAAAGGAATGCGCTTGCTGACAACCTGAGTAGAGCATCTCAGATAGTGAATACCGAGTGGTCTTTGGATCATCTAGTAGCTAACAGAGTCCTGACTTTGTGGGGTTCTCCGACTGTGGACCTCTTCGCAATGGCCCTGAACTTCAGACTCCCGCTGTACTGTTCCCCAATCCCAGACCCCAAGGCTCTCTGGCAAGATGCTTTCCAACAACGGTGGGACAACATCGACGTTTACGCCTTTCCCCCGTTCTGTCTGATGAGGAGGGAAATCAACAAGACCAGAACATCGGTCAATCTTTCAATGACCCTCATAGCTCCGCTATTGCATCACGCAGAATGGTTCCCGGACCTGCAACTCCTAACAGAGCCACCAAGAGAACTCCCTCCACGACACAATCTACTCAAACAACCACACGCCAACATCTTCCACAAAGCCGTAGGCTTCACGCCTGGAGACTATCCAGCATCTCCTCTCTGAGAGAGGATTTTTGCAACAAGTTGTGATCAGGAAGTCTGGACACCTGCGAAAGTCTTCAGCAGCAGTCTACCAGGCAAAGTGGAAAGTCTTCTGTGGTTGGTGTCGTGGAAGGGGTATCTCTCCACTCGATGCCACTATTCCAACAATAGTGGAGTTCCTCGTGTATTTGCATGAAAATATGCGCCTATTAGTCTCGGTAGTGAAAGGCTATCGCTCAGCCTTGAGTCTCGCCTTTAGGCTGAAAGGAATGGAGATTTCCTCATCGCTAGAACTTTCTCTACTCATACGTAGTTATGAACTTACCTGCCCTCAGTCAGAAGTGAGACCTTCCCCATGGAATGTGGTTCGAGTTCTCAGGTCTCTTAAGAGACCTCCCTATGAACCACTACGCCAGGCATCAGATCGCCACCTAACCAGGAAGACGGTGTTCCTGCTAGCTTTGGCCTCGGCCAAACAAGTCGGCAAACTTCATGGTTTCTCGTATGACATTGCCCATTGAAGGGTATGGGGGGAGGTAACGTTCAGCTTCGTCCCTGAGTTTATTGCTAAGACTCAGAATCCAGGAGTAGCGGATCCTCAATTCAACTCCTTCCGGATTTCTAGTCTCTGTACTCTAACAGATGACCCAGACCATCTCTTACTATATGCCCAGTAAGGAGCTTGAGGCTGTACCTGAAATAAACAGCCGCAGCCCATCCTCGTATGCCAGCACTATTCGTCAGCACAGGAAGGACTAAGAGGAGGGTCACCAAGAACATCATCTCTGCATGGATTCGCAGGGTCATTGACCTGGCACTGAATCCAGACCCTTCTATGTCACGTTGCCCCAGAGCACATGATGTCAGGGGCATAGCTACATCCCTGTCCTTCAAAAGAAATTTTTCAGTGATGCAGGTTCTTCAAGCTGGGGTGTGGAAACGTCAAACAACGTTCACATCCCACTACTTGCAAGACGTGACCCACAGGAGACTCGATACCTTCTCTGTCGGTTTTGTGGTGGCTGCACAACAGCTAGTTTAAAACCTCGAGCTCCTTATTGGACAAGTAGCAGAAGGTTGAGGGCATTGTTACCCAGTTTTAGTCTGCATGAATGAAAAGGTTTGACTGGCCCTTATTCTTTTCTTCATCATCCCCTCTCTTGGGGAAAGCAGCATCCTGGGTTCTCTGCATAGCTGACCTCAAACCACTGCAGGTAAACCATGCTCCCTTGTGTTCCTAGTATTAAGATTAATATTGTTACGTCCCCATACCCTGACGAGGTGGTATTGGGAAAGTCCTAGTCTACAAGTTTCCATCTAAAGAACTTCAGAACAACTTTGTAGGATGAGTCACACTTCTTCTTACCTTCACACACAGCTTGCGTAGGCCGCAGACCTTGCGTAGCAAGGTTTAATGAGGTTCAGGGACTCCTTATTTCTTGGGTGCTTACACACTCAAATAAGGAGTCCCCGGGCAAAGCCAAAATCCAGACTGGCTGGGACGTCCAGCCTTCCTAATGGGTGAGTCACCCCTATTAAATAGTGTGGTTACGGAACAAATGACAAATTCGTAGATAATTTGTATTTTTCCTAACTATACAAACCTTAGCTATTTAACCAAACTTGCGCACCAGCCCTATCCCCCTTGAAGTCCTACCTCCAAGCAAAGTGAGCTCAAGCACAGGTGTGTGAGAGGGGGGTTAGCAAGCTACCCTCCCCTACTCCCGCTAACTAGCGGTGGTGTGGGTAGTAAACCCTCGTTAAAAATTAATGGCTCGTCATTTCAGCTACGCCGAAAGTAATACCCCTATTAAATAGCTAAGGTTTGTATAGTTAGGAAAAATACAAATTATCTACGGCGGTTATCTGTGCTATCTGCTGTTATCCAACATACTTGTCCCTGACAAGCAGCATGTCTGTTGCTGTTCTATCCTCTGTGTATATGGCTGTTCAACGATGGCAACGTAAACCTAAGGAAGTTGGTTCTTGGAAACTCGCTTGTGCTCTGATGGAAGAATAGCTCCTCTGCTGCCAAGTGTGAAGGGGAGTGGTGTTGCCCTTTCTCTGTGTCTGCCAGTCCTAGAAGGCGCTAAGGACATATCACCTGGTTGTGGTGATGTGGTCTCCTTCCTTGTAATAGCTTTATCATCTGCATACATGACCCCGGAGATGAAATTCAGGCTTTCTCTTCTTCCCTCCGTCATCTTTTCCGAGTCTTTGCTGGAATGTCTAAATAAGAAGAAGTAGACGACTTCATCGTATAAGTCTAGGAAGTCCCATCGATTGGAGTCCCATATGTGTAACTCCTGCTGTTTCTTTCTCATTTCTCGAGTTGTCCCCTTCTGGGAAGAAACATCAGCGCACTCAACACTTAGGAGGTGTTTGGGTATTCAGTATGTGTGTTCTCACTCCTTTTACCTATATTAAATTGTGTCGGGAGTAGTAAGGGCCAAGAGTTGTCTCATAGCAGGAAGAACCATTGGCTTTCTCATCTCTTGTGTGATCTGAGCATATGTACCTCAGTTTTGGATGGAAGGGCACCACTTTGTCTTCCCCTTTCTTGGTTGTCCTCACTCTCTCTTTGGGAGAGAGAGAGAAGTGGTGAGTATCAAGCCAAAAGGATATCGATACTCGCTACTACTGCTGCATCCCCTTCGTCTCGCAGAGTTGCAGAGATGATAACTGAGTGTTTGGATGTAATGCCTGCTGAGGAAGAAGCCACCTAAGCATAGGATGACCGATTGGTCTATCTGCATTCTGGTTCCTATGCATGCTTTTGTGGGAGAACAGCAATGTACCAAATATTGACCCCAGGAAGGCATTGAGGTAGGAAGTACAAGGGCTCATGCTCCTGCTGCCAGGGCTAAGTCTTGTAAGAGAAATGCATGAGCGCTGCCGGTCAGGATGCAGAGCCTTTCTCTCCTCCTTTTCTTACTCCACCTGCATGAATTTGAAAGGCTACTTTTAAGAGATCTACCGGTGGTTTTAAGTTCTTTGATCCCGATCATCTTCACACACATGAACACCTCCATGATCACGATTGTCTCCTTACATATGATCATTATCATGCGCACGATCTTCCATGAATATGATCATCCAAATGTACTATCGTCTATGCCCTTGATTGTCCACTTGCAAAAGCTTCACAAATATGATCTACACGTACAATCGTCCACTCTCCCAATCGTTTATGTGCACTATCACCCACACACATGATCATACACACACACGATCGTCCATGCACACGAGCAGCCACACTGATGATCGTCTACAAACACAAGCAGCCACATGTAGTAACGTCTATGAACACGATCTAACACAAGTGTAAACTACCACACAAACGATTGACCACAATCATCCATGCGCTCCGTCACCGCTTGAGCAGTCTCAGTGTGATCAGTCACAATATCATTAGTCTTCTCCTCTTGCTGAGCCAACCATTGAGACCACCCCTGACCAATCTCTCCTGCTTGTATGTGTGGGAGGGATGGTACATACAGCTAATTTAGCTACAGTCAACCGTCTTTCTTCATGAGGTTCTGAGGTTCAGGTGACAGACTCTCTCTCTCTCTCTCTCTCTCTCTCTCTCTCTCTCTCTCTCTCTCTCTCTCTCTCTCTCTCTCTCTCTCCTCTCTCTCTCTCTCTCCTCTCTCTCTCTCTCTCTCTCTCTCTCTCTCTCTCTCTCTCTCTCTCTCTCTCTCCTCTCTCTCTCTCTCTCTCTCTCTCTCTCTCATATTTATATATGGATGGTATTTACAAAATAAGAAAGTGCTGTACATTTATGAGTAACTTACATGATACTATCATGCAAAGAGGCACGATTGGTGAGGTGGAGGAGGATAAGTAATGCAGTTACAATTCGACAAAGGATGAACGGATATAACTGCACTGCATGACAATTCTACATGGACAAAGGACAAGTCATCAGTGCTGTAAAGAAAATATGATTAAACTTTGATAAGGTAAATTGTTCATATACAGTATACAGTAATTTCACATTTTCAATATTAATCTTACCCGATAATCATGTAGCTGTCAACTCTGTTGCCGACAGAAATCTACGGTCGGGATACGCCAGCGATCGCTATACAGGTGGGGGTGTACACAACAGCGCCATCTGTGGTCAGGTACTCCAGTACTTCTTGTCAACACCACCTCAATTTTTCCTCTGTCGTGCCTCCGGCTAGACCTACATGGATACGCTGTTGATTCTGGAGTTATTGTTCACGATTTGGTGATGTATTTGCTCTAGAGTTTAGCCTTCGCTATTCAGGAAGCTTTATCATTAGCTTAGCAAGTTTTTTGGAATTAATTTGTTGGTGACGAAGAGAGTATGAACTCTCTTTCACTTTTAATGGCCGACCTTTCCCTTAGTCGGAAGTGTTGGTGTCGAAGAGAGTATAGACTCTCTTTCTTTAATTTTGCTTAACAAGTTATAGATTTATTTTATATCTCTCCGCCTTTTATAGGCCTCTTCGATTAACAAAATGCGACCTTTCCTAATAGTAGGCGGTCTTTTCTTGGAACCGAAGTTAATTAACATTGAGCCCGTCATTTCGTTTTTACCTGTTAACATTTTATGCTATTTTAATGTTTTTGAAAGAATTTCTTTGATAGTCTCGTACTGTTTTCAAAGTTGAACTAACGTTTTGTTTTGTCTCTGCAGTTGTTGACGTTCAGAACGTTCAACTTGCGCTCTATCGTTACGATAGAGAGAGAGATTCACGGTTTCACGTTGCAGTAAGAGTAACCGATTCTAGCGTTTTGTTCATTCTTTCTTAGCTTAAATGGTTTTAATTCTAATAAAGGAACTTTTTATTTGGGAAATCTTTCAGTTTTTTTCCTTTAACAATAATATGTTTTAACGATATATATAATTGGGCTCATCTCTCAGGTTCTAAGTCAAAAGAGAGAGAGAGAGAGATAGAGACGGAGGGAGAGAGAGGAGGGTAAACGTTTCGTTCAAGCGGGTAACGTTGTTATCGTTTTTGCTCTTCTCCCTAGTCTCTTTAGGGGAAGAAGGTAAACGTTTCTAGAGTTTTATTCTTGTTCCCAGGCTTTTTGCGGTGAGAGATTTTAAACGTAGTTTATTTGATCTAGTGTTTAGTCTCTTTTCCAGCCACTGAATTATTTATCTTTCATTATGTTTTTCTGTTACATTGTAATACTGTTTTCGCGATTACTAACTTTTAATGAAGGATAGAATTGCGTGTTTCAGGTACAAACCACTTAAAGTTTCGAGTTCAGTGAAATAAGTGCAAACAGAAAATCAAAAGTGATAAAGTGATAAGCGCAAAGTGTTACAGTGTTGCGTTCGAGGGTTCGTCTGTTCGTGCCAGTTGTTCGCCTAGTCTGGGACCTCTTACAAGCTCCCAAGCCCAGGGGAGAAGTAACGTCGAAGGACTTATGGGTTCATCAGGCCTTGATCGACGAACAGACGTTTCCCTCCGTGGTTTCGGGTGTAACCAACTCACGTAGCCGACGTGATCACCCCACCCACACAAAGACGAGAGAGCCCATTTATTCCTCGTCTGCGGAAGAGGTTTCTCGCAGAAACCATGGACCAAATCTTGCAGCTTTTAAGTGCAAGTCGGTCCCTTCCGCGCAAGTCCAACTCCTAGGTGTAGCCATTAACACTGGGTCAGTTCGGACTTGCTGCAGTACGACAACTGCACACCTCCCAGAGAGGCAAGGTGGTACCGCAACAGGCAGTAACTCCGTCTGTTGCCGCACCAGCTGTTTTAGACCCTCAGTCTCAACGGACAGTAGCTCCGTTTGTTGTTGTCTTTCATAGACCCTAGTGGTCTATGCTGCAGACAATGCAGTCTCAGCTTGCGGTTTTGATGCAGGAGTTTCAGGCAGAGAAGGTTAGCACACCTCCTCCTGCGAGCGCTCCTCCACCTCTGCGCAGTCCACCCTGCCAGACGTATGATGTTGAGGCTCCTCCTGCCTCCATGCGTGAGCTGCCGCATTGGGAGTTGCCAGGTACCAGCGCTATGCAGCAACCTCCACTTTCCTTGAGGCAGGAGCCTCTTGCTATGCGGCAACCTCCTCAACCCTTGAGGCAGGAGCCTCATGCTTTGCAGCAACCTCCTCTACCCATGAGGCAGGAGCCTCATGCGTTGCGGCAACCTCCTCCATCCTTGAGGCAGCAGCCTCATGCGTTGCGGCAACCTCCACCATCCTTGAGGCAGCAGCCTCATGCTATGCGGCAACCGCCTCAACTCTTGAGGCAAGAGCCTCTCTCTGCGCAGCTACCTCCTCAACCCTTGAGGCAGACGCAACTCTTGAGGCAGGAACCTCATGCTATGAGGCAGCCGCCTCAACCCATGAGGCAGGAGCCTCATGCTATGCGGCATCCTCCTCAACCCATGAGGCAGGGACCTCATGCTATGAGGAGCCTCATGCTATGCGGCATCCTCCTCAACCCATGAGGCAGGAGCCTCTTGCTATGCGGCAACCTCCTCTACCCATGAGGCAGGAGCCTCATGCTATGCGGCATCCTCCTCAACCCATGAGGCAGGAGCCTCATGCTATGCGGCATCCTCCTCAACCCATGAGGCAGGAGCCTCATGCTATGAGGAGCCTCATGCTATGCGGCATCCTCCTCAAACCATGAGGCAGGAGCCTCATGCTATGAGGCAACCGCCTCAACCCATGAGGCAGGAGCCTCATACTATGCGGCATCCTCCTCAACGCATGCGGCATGAGCCTCATCCCTTGCAGCATGAGCCTCATCCCATGCAGCATGAGCCTCATACCATGCAGCATGAGCATCATCCCATGCAGCATGAGCCTCATCCCATGCAGCATAAGCCGCACGCCATGCAACATGCTCTGCTCTCCTTACAGCATGCTCTACATACAGCATGCTCTGCATACAGCATGCTCTGCATACAGCATGCTCTGCATACCTTACCGCATGCTCCTCAGTCACACATCTTTGGTTGTTGCCAACTCACAAGACTGTCAAGCAGTTTCATAACGTTGCCTTCTGGTCTGCTGCTTTTGCACCAGTGAAACCCTCACTGAGAGAACTTAGCTTTTCTCGGATATGGTTCCTGTAGATGAGAAAGTGCTATTCTCCCTCCTTCTGATATTCCCTTGAGGACTCTGTCATTTGGAGAGGAGCCTTTAGCTGCTTAGCCTCCTATGGACTTTTATTTAAGCATAACATGCTTCCAGGGAGGGTAATGGTTCCACTTCAGTCGCTAACCCCGTCTGTTACCACACCTGCTCCCATAGACCTTGAGCTTTGTTGCAAGACATGCAGTCCAAGCTTAGTCCTTGTTAGAGGATTTTTTTTGTTTACGGAGTCAGTGTGTCACTGGGAAGACGTTCAACAACCAGCAGAAGTGACTTGTTGTGACGCAGTGCGGCAACCTCAGCAACCCGATAAGGAGTTGTCTGTACGACCCAGACAGTCTAGACAGCTTCGGGTTGTCGCTGTACTTCCTCGCTTCCCCATGGTTGACAGTTCACAGACTGTGCAGCAGTACCATGATCTTCTGTCCGGCTCCGTCAGACGACTGGCTTTTAAGAGCTCCCACAAGTCGTCGCTGTCTGGAGATTCTCAGATGGACTATGGATCTGACCAAGGAACTGGGCCTCCTGGTCAATTTTGAGGAGTCCCAGCTCGTCCCATCCCAGACCATTGTCTACCTGGGTATGGATCTTCAGAGTCGAGCTTTTCGGGCTTTTCCGTCGGCCCCAAGGATCTACCAAGCCCTAGAATGCATCCAGAGCATGCTGAGAAGGAACCGATGCTCAGTCAGGTAGTGGATGAGTCTAACAGGGACACTTTCATCGCTGGCCCTGTTCATCGAGTTAGGGAGACGCCACCTCCGCCCCCTTCAGTATCATCTAGCTGCTCACTGGATAAAGGACATGACGCTAGAGACGGTCTCAGTTCCTGTTTCCGAAGAGAGGAGGTCTACTCTCACGTGGTGAAAGTACAGCTTTCTTCTCAAGGAAGTCTACCTTTGGCTGTTCAGAAGCCCGACCGCCGTCTCTTCTCTGACGCATCAGACACGGGCTGGGGTGCGACTTTGGACGGACAGGAATGCTCGGGAACATGGAATCAGGAGCAAAGGACACTTCACATCAATTGCAAGGAGCTGTTGGCGGTTCATCTGGCCTTGATAAACTTCAAGTCCCTCCAGCTTAACAAGGTGGTGGAGGTGGACTCTGACAACACCACAGCCTTGGCTTACATCTCCAAGCAGGGAGTGACTCATTCGTGGAAGTTGTTCTAGATCGCAAGGGACCTCCTCATCTGGTCAAAAGATCGAAAGCTCACGCTGGTAACGAGGTTCATTCAGGGCGATATGAATGTCATGGCAGATCGCCTTAGCCGGAAGGGTCAGGTCATCCCCACAGAGTGGACCCTTCACAAGAATGTTTGCAGCAGACTTTGGGCCCTGTGGGGTCAGCCAACCATAGATCTGTTCGCTACCTCGATAACCTAGAGGCTCCCGTTGTATTGTTCTCCGATTCCAGACCCAGCAGCAGTTCACGTGGATGCTTTTCTGCTGGATTGGTCCCATCTCGACCTGTATGCATTCCCGCCGTTCAAGATTGTCAACAGGGTACTTCAGAAGTTCGCCTCTCGCAAAGGGACACGGCTGACGTTGGTTGGCTCCGCTCTGGCCCGCGAGAGAATGGTTCATAGAGGTACTGCAATGGCTGGTCGACATTCCCAGGACTCTTCCTCTAGGAGTGGACCTTCTACGTCTACCTCACGTAAAGAAGGTACACCCAAACCTCCACGCTCTTCGTCTGACTGCCTTCAGACTTTCGAAAGACTCTCAAGAGCTAGGGGCTTTTCGAAGGAGGCAGCCAGAGCGATTGCCAGAGCAAGGAGGACATCCACTCTCAGAGTCTATCAGTCTAAAGGGGAAGTCTTCCGAAGCTGGTACAAGGCCAATGCAGTTTCCTCAACCAGTACCACTGTAACCCAGATTGCTGACTTCCTGTTACATCTAAGGAACGTAAGATCCCTTTCAGCTCCTACGATCAAGGGTTACAGAAGTATGTTGGCAGCGGTTTTCTGCCACAGAGGCTTGGATCTTTCCACCAACAAAGATCTACAGGACCTCCTTAGGTCTTTTGAGACCTCAAAGGAACGTCGGTTGTCCACTCCAGGCTGGAATCTAGACGTGGTCCTAAGGTTCCTTATGTCATCAAGATTTGAACCTCTCCAATCAGCCTCTTTTAAGGACCTCACATTAAAACTCTTTTCCTCGTGTGCTTGACAACAGCTAAAAGAGTAAGTGAGATCCACGCCTTCAGCAGGAACATAGTTTTCACATCTGAAACGGCTACATGTTCCTTGCAGCTCGGTTTTTTGCTAAATCGAGCTTCCTTCACGTCCTTGGCCTAAGTCGTTCGAGATCCCAAGCCTGTCCAACTTGGTGGGGAACGAACTGGAGAGAATACTTTGTCCAGTTAGAGCTCTTAGGTACTATCTAAAAAGGTCATAACCTTTACGAGGACAATCGGAAGCCTTCTCTTCCAAAGTCTAAAACTCAGTTTATTACTAATTCAGGCTCCTGATTAGGGAAGCACATTCTCATCTGAAGGAAGAAGACCTTGCTTTGCTGAAGGTAAGGACACATGAAGTGAGAGCTGTGGCTACTTCAGTGGCCTTCAAACAGAACCGTTCTCTGCAGAGTGTTATGGATGCAACCTATTGGAGAAGCAAGTCAGTGTTCGCATCATTTTATCTCAAAGATGTCCAGTCTCTTTACGAGAACTGCTACACCCTGGGACCATTCGTAGCAACGAATGCAGTAGTAGGCGGGGGCTCAGCCACTACATTCCCATAATCCCATAACCTTTTTAACCTTTCTCTTGAATACTTTTTATGGGTTGTACGGTCGGCTAAGAAGCCTTCCACATCCTTGTTGATTTGGCGGGTGGTCAATTCTTTCTTGAGAAGCGCCGAGGTTAAAGGTTGTTATGAGGTCCTTTAGTATGGGTTGCAGCCCTTTATACTTCAGCACCTAAGAGTCGTTCAGCATCCTAAGAGGACCGCTACGCTCAGTAAGGAAGACGTACTTAATAAAGGCAGAGTAATGGTTCAAGTCGTCTTCCTTACCAGGTACTTATTTATTTTATGTTATTTTTGAATAACTAATAAAATAAAATACGGGATACTTAGCTTCTTTGTTAACATGTATGCTGGTCTCCACCCACCACCCTGGGTGTGAATCAGCTACATGATTATCGGGTAAGATTAATATTGAAAAATGTTATTTTCATTAGTAAAATAAATTTTTTGAATATACTTACCCGATAATCATGATTTAATTGACCCACCCTTCCTCCCCATAGAGAACCAGTGGACCGAGGAAAAAATTGAGGTGGTGTTGACAAGAAGTACTGGAGTACCTGACCACAGATGGCGCTGTTGTGTACACCCCCACCTGTATAGCGATCGCTGGCGTATCCCGACCGTAGATTTCTGTCGGCAACAGAGTTGACAGCTACATGATTATCGGGTAAGTATATTCAAAAATTTATTTTACTAATGAAAATAACATTTTTTTAAATTTTCAAATACCTTACGTTGCTACTGTAATAATTTTCTTATCTTATTTTATACTTGAACATTCATAAAGTAAATTTCGAATGCTGTAAAAATTATTGAAAAATATCTTACCCTTTTGGTGTAAGAGGAGGAGGATCATTTACTTCATCATCATCACTGTTTTGTGGGAGCTCCACCGCGGTCACCGGAGAAGTGGTTTGACATTCAAGAAAATGTGTGGCTGAAGGAGGAGGTAACCATTTCACACGAGATGTTAACATCATCATGATTGGGAGCTGCTTTGCTGCTTTTTCATTTCATTCAGGACGCTCTCCTAGGCTGAAAAAATTTCGTCCATAATACACACAAACTTGACGGTATGCGCCAAGGAAGGATCCATGTTGTATGCCTTGTTTTTAAATCTTCCAGAATCCGTGACATCTCTGCTAACTTCTCAAATGTGATGCTTTCATACTCTTTGTCAGGTTCATCAGTCTTGGCCTCCTCTTCCTCAGTTGCTGGATGGACTAATTCAGCCAGTTCCTCCTTCAGCCACTTCCAGGAAATTTTAGGCTGCCACTTCCTTTGCCAAGGTCACAATCTCTTAGCTGTGTTGAAAATTTTTAATAAATGTTTTTAGCAAGCATTTACAGTATGTGGATTAACATTGTTGAATGATTCCTTGACAATACATAGACGGTCTGCAACCGTGAAACCCTTCCAATATTGGATGCCCTTAAGGGCAGAATCGATGCTTGGAGTCACATGAAGTCCTGCATGAAGCAGTAGTGAAACCAGTTAAGGAAGAACTATCTCATTATTGACACCTTGCTGTGCATCCAGTAAACTCACAGCATGTTCATGTTGCGGTGTTAGTGTGTATGGTTTTTTTTTTGGCTTATAAATAAAGCCAGGCTGAAAATATGACCCACAGCATTTCCACACAAAATGAGCCTACACCTTGGGAAGACATGATTATTGGAAGGTGGTTTAGAGCAACATCAAGTTATGTAATATTTTATAAATTTTGGGACTGTACAGAAAATATATTCATTTCAACTTGTGACAATAATTCTAGAAAATTTACATGCATCAAAAATAGAGAAGCCTAAAAAAAGAATTTACACCGTTAGCTTGCCTATCCTTTGCTGCCTTGAAACTTGGAGTATGGCATTCTTCCTGGGTAATAAATGTTCTATGAACCATCTTCCAAAACAAATTTGTCGAGTAATGAAAAATGTACAGTATATTAATACTATACGGTATAAAACTATCATCATCATCATCATCATCATCTCCTCCTCCTACGCCTATTGACGCAAAGGGCCTCGGTTAGATTTCGCTAGTCGTCTCTATCTTGAGCTTTTAAATCGCTACTTCTCCTTTCACTATATTCTAATTCATACTTCTTAGTCCTGAGCCATGTAGGCCTGGGTCTTCCTACTCTTCTAGTGCCTTCTGGCACGCAATCAAATGTTTGGTGAACAAATCTCTCTTGGGGAATATGAAGAGCATGTCCAAACTATCCCCATCCACCCTTCACCATGATCTCGTCCACGTATGGCACTCTAGTAATTTCTCTTATAGTTTCATAACTAATCCTGTCCTGCCATTTCATTCCCAATATTCTTCTGAGGGCTTTTTTGTCAAATCTACAAGATCTGTTTGATATTGTTTCATTGTCATACCACGACTCGCGACCATACAGTAACACCAACCTCACTAAACTGATATATTGTCTGGTTTTTATATGTAATTTCAGGCGATTTGATTTCCAAATTTTACTCAATCTTGCCATTTTCTGATTTTCTTTTTTCAATCTTTCATTAGATTCCAATTCAAAAGACCTTTTATTAGAGATCATAGTTCCTAAATATGAATATTAATTCAAATTAATGTACTACAGTGAACCCTCGCTACTTCGCGGTTCGACAATCGCGGATTCACCACTTCGCGGGGTTTTTCCATAACCCATATATATATATACATATCGCGGATTTTCCGGAAAATTCGAAAATACCGCGAAATCTGAAGACAACCAAATACGATATTTTGTTACCTGTAATTCCATTAATACTGTAATTAGTAATATCTGCTCTTACTGATTGTTCATTGCATTACATATGATATATAATTCAGCACAGAAAGAAATAAAACACGAAAAGAGAATGTGATCATACGATAATGTACTGTATACAGTACTGTACGTAGTAAAATTAAATCGAACATGAAACGCAAATCAGATGCAGTCATACAATACGTATTAGAATGGTGTACAGTAAGGCTGCTGTTGACTGCTGTACTACTGTACGTACAGTACTACAAATGTAATGGATGTGCTTCTTTTCCATGAATCTTTTGTATGTATACGTACGTAGTACAGTACTGCATCCAATAATATTCTTTGTTGCAAAAATCACATTTCGAATAAGCGTACGAGAGAGAGATAGAGAGAGAGAGAGAGAGAGAGACACACACATCCTACAACAAAAGCGTAAAATAGCGTACGTAAAGCTGTATTATTATTATTGTTATTATTATTATTGTTGTTGTTGTTGCTAATAAAATTATTATTGTTATTATTATTATCATTATTATTATTATTACAGTACTGTACTGTATTATTATCATTATTTATTATTATTACGGTATTATTAATCTACGTACGTTCGGTATGCGCGGGGCATCTTCTATGAGTTGGTAACCTACGCATCATAGTACTGTAAGACGGGTTGTGATTGGTTCAAGCGCTGATAGATGACGAATCAGAACTCAAGTTTTGTTATCTAGCCTGTGATTGGTGTTTTGCCATCATCTCCTACCCGCAGCATCTAGGTTCTCGCGGGGCTGGATCGTCCACTTTCTCTTACCGCGTATCGCTGAGTAGACGTTCTTAAGTTTGTGAATCTGTGCTGTGTGCGACTTTTTTAAGTTGAACTTTTTGTTAAATCCTACTGTAATGGCTCCCAAGCGTTCTGCTTCTCTTAAGGCTGGTAGTGAGCCTAAACGCCACCGAAGTATGATGACGATAGCTGAGAAGGTTACGCTTCTCGACATGTTAAAAGATGGTAGAAGTTACGCGGCCGCTGGCCGCCATTTTGGCATCAACGAATCTACTGTTCGCTATATCAAGAAGGACGAGGCGAACATTAGAAAGACGGCTGCAATCACCTTTAGCAGATCAGCGAAGCGAGTCGTTACAACGCGTAATAAAACGATCGTACGCATGGAAGGTGCTTTAGCTGTGTGGATTGCCGACTGCCGGAAGAAGAACATAGCGTTGGATACGAACACCATCCAAACAAAGGCTTTGAGCTTATATGAGAATTTTGCTGCAAAGGAACCTAAAGACGACGACGGCAACCATGCTGAAGATGATGATGATGCAGATGATCCTCAACCAGGGACATCCACTGATTCCCAGCCTCAGAAACGTTTTTCCGCCAGCAAAGGATGGTTCGCGAAGTTTCAGAAACGCTTCGCCCTGAAAAGCGTTTCCCTGCATGGGTAGTCTGCTTCCGCTGACACTGCCGCTGCTGAAACTTACGTGAACCAGACGTTCAAGAATATTATCGCCGAAGGTGGATACAAGCCGGAACAAGTCTTTAATATGGATGAGACCGGCTTGTTTTGGAAGAGAATGCCGTCGCGAACTTTCCTGTTCAAAGAGGAAGCCAAAGCCTCTGGCTTTAAAGCATTCAAGGATCGCGTTACCCTCGTGATGTGTGGCAATGCTGCTGGATTTTTGCTAAAGCCGGGGCTTATTTATAAGTCGAAAAATCCTCGCGCTTTGAAAAATAAAAATAAGAATCTCCTTCCCGTGTACTGGATGCATAATCAAAAAGCATGGATTACGAAGATGCTGACCTCCAACTGGTTCCATCAGTGTTTTATCCCGCAAGTCAGCAAATATCTCGTAGAGAAGGGCTTGCCATTCAAGATCCTTCTCCTTATGGATAACGCTGGTGGACACGCAACTGACCTGTCGCATGAGGGCATTCAGGTTGAGTTCCTGCCACCCAACACCACGTCATTAATTCAACCGATGGACCAGGGGGTTATCAGGGCGTTCAAGGCCCTCTACACGAAGAACACCTTGGCGGACCTCGTTGCGTGTGTGGATGCTGCCCAAGATGATGAGGATGAAGATTTTAACTTGAAGGCGTACTGGCGGCAGTACACCATAGCCACGTGCCTGCAGAATATTCAGAAGGCACTTCAAGAGATGAAACCTGCAACCGTGAATGCGAGCTGGAAGAAGTTGTGGCCCGAGATTGTTTACGACGACAAGGGATTTACTCCGTCGGAAATCCAACACTCTGCAATACGCAAATCTGTGCAGTTGGCTGCCATAATTGGAGGTGACGGGTTTGGCGACATGACGACTGAAGACATCGACGAGTTGTTGGACTGCCATTCCCAGCCCCTAACTGACGCAGACCTCGAAGACCTGACGAAATCGGCAAGCGAAGAGAGTGAAACCCAGGAAGAGACCCAAGAAAATGTCGAAGAAACGGGCTTAACATTAGAACGGCTTGCCAAGGCCTGCAACCATGCGAAGGAGTTGAAAGAAATGTTGCAAGAGTGGGACGAGGATATGGTTCGCTCGATGCAATTCTGCAACAAGATCGATGAAGACATGACTCCCTACAAAATGCTCTTGGATCGAAAAAAGAAGCAGCGGCAACAACTTCCGATCACAATGTTCTTCCAGCCTCGCAAAAAGGAGCCAGTTCCTCCTGCTAGTACGCCTTCGGAAGAAATTGAAGAAGTTTCCCAGGAAGAAGTTGAAGAGGTGTCCCAGGAAAAGACACCTCCGTCTGAAGAGACGTAAATACTACCTGGCTGCACAGTAGAACACATCATCAGCTTCATCATCATCATTTCTACTGTGCAGCAAATTCATCGCCATCACCATTCAAGTTTTTCTTCAACTTCTTTCGTGGTGAGTACAGTAACAATCTTTATTTTTACTTTAATATTCTTACTGTACATTCTAAAACTGTATTTGTGCCTGTTTTATAGTTTAGTACTGTACGTACTGTATGCATTAAGTTAAAGGGAAGGTTTTAAAGTCTACATGTTGTAACCTATCATATTTTTTTTGTTTAAAATTTACATTTACGTACGTAAAACAATCTCTCTCTCTCTCTCTCTCTCTCTCTCTCTCTTTCTCTCTCTCTCTCTTTCTCTCTCTCTCTCTCTTTCTCTCTCTCTCTCTCTCTCTCTCTCTCTCTCTCTCTCTCTCGTAAATTGATTTTTTATGTTTAAAATTTACATTTACTGTACGTACGTAAAACAATCTCTCTCTCTCTCTCTCTCTCTCTCTCTCTCGTAAATTGATTTTTTATGTTTAAAATTTACATTTACTGTACGTATGTAAAACAATCTCTCTCTCTCTCTCTCTCTCTCTCTCTCTCTCTCTCTCTCGTAAATTGTTTTCCTGCTTTGCTACGTACAATACTGAATGTGCTGTACAGTACTGTATGATTTTATATAGATACGGTAAATTATATTTGTAAGGTAACATATTTTGTAAATGCTTTTACTGTAAATACTGTACTGTATCATTATTTATCACTATCATCATGCACGTTAAATGCCTTGTTTGTTCTGAGCGTGGTTGTTTACTGAGCGTACAGTACTTTATGACGCCGTCGTTTCAGGCGGCGTCATAAAGAAAAACATTTCATTTGGAAGTCCTAAGAAAAATACGTAAACTAAAACATTGGTAATAAAAAATCAACATACAGTACTGTATAATCAATATAATCGATGCAGAAACTAACCTATACATATATGTGTACACTAAATGAGTTTGTTTCTTCATTATGATCAGAGATGAACGTAAACAAAACATTGGTTGCCATTTTTTATCGTGCTTTTTAGGTGTTTAGGAAACGCATGATATAAAATCGCCTTTAATATTGGTGCCTGTTTTAGTTTAGGGTGCTGTAGTACATGCATTAAGTGTTCTGTACATTAAAGGGTGGTTTGTTAACAGTACTACGTACAAGGGAAGGTTTTAAAAGTCCGAATATACATGTTAAATAAATAGGTAAATATGATGTCACTACTTCGCGGATTTTCACCTATCGCGCCCGCGTCTGGAACCTATCTACCGCGATAAACGAGGGTTCACTGTATATGTATATTAGTAATTGGAATTACTATATGGTGCATGACGAAAATTTATATGTACTTATGCTAATTACAGTCATATTTACGTTATGTAAACGTACAATTGAAAACTTTTATTCAAGAAAACAAATACTGGTGACTGCTCTTCAATATTCATTTCATCCATACTCCAGACATGTTTTGATTTGTACCCCTCCTCTACGATATTAAGAAGCTCCGCACAGAAAACTTTCACTGCCTCGTGGTCCGCAGTCTGACTTCCCAGTCATTTTCATGTTCTTAAATGAAAAATGCCATTTAAGGGCAGTCTTGGAAAGGCATAATAATGATGCGCATAGTGTTTGTCTGATTTCCATTGCGTGTGAAGTGGCCAAACAGAGACTTTACTTTCTCCCGTATGATGAGTCAGTAAATGGCTATCCCCATGTCATGCTGATCTGCAATCCACACAAACATTCATGCTGATGTCCCTCACCTTTGAGATATTCTTCTCACTGCATGGAGCATTTCCTTCCTCGACAGCATGATTCTTCTTTGAGTTCTTTATGTACCTCTCGGTACTCTCAAAAAGCCCAAAAAGTTTTCTTACGGTTGCATAAAACATCCCCTCTCTGCACTTGTCAAGAACTTTTACCTTCTCTTTAAAGAGTCATGATCTTCCTCTGTCACTTAGCAGTAGCTTGAAAAGATGAAGCAGTTCTCTTGGAGGTTATGGCATCAATAAAGGAGGTGGTTATAGCATCAATAAAGGTGGAGGTTATGGCATCAATAAAGGAAGAGTACTTGTTGCTCGATAAATTTGGTAGGTGCTTTCATGAGGAAGGATGCTGGGAGTTAGCCAGAGAAGTGCCCGTGTGCCGGGTGCAAAGAAGCGCATGTGGTTTGAAAATGTCA
Source organism: Palaemon carinicauda (assembly GCF_036898095.1). Taxonomy (NCBI): domain Eukaryota; kingdom Metazoa; phylum Arthropoda; class Malacostraca; order Decapoda; family Palaemonidae; genus Palaemon; species Palaemon carinicauda. The sequence continues at coordinate 28,223,036 of NC_090743.1, forward strand.
GGCGGCTTGCAGGAGTCTTTACCGTGAGGTTCTGCTAAGGATCGAAACTTTATTTAGAATATGCAGATTTCAGTACAGTGAAATATCAAAACCCGTGTCAAAATTGGGTATGACTGAGGATTATCTTGATAGGTTTTCACCTTGTATGTGAGGCAAGAGTATACATATCAAGAACTCTTCAATTCCAGAGAATGTTTTTGTGTGTGGTTCAGGTGTTCACCATGCATTTTGGATGCTACTCAATCAGACACTCAGCGTCTGTTTTCAAGTGACTTTTGGGTCGTAGAACTTCTGGCATCTGCTTCGGTCTAGCTCTTTGATTACACAATACCTGTGGAAGAGGAACCTATAATCGTTCTCAGCTCTTGTATGGGCTATGAGATCCTCCCTTAATGAATGCCAAGGTGTCCTCGTGCCTTTTCCTTCGTGCTTTGTCTTCAATGTTCAGATTGCGTTCACTCCCTGAAAGACAAGTCACGTCATTCTTGTTTTCTACGATCGTCGTTCCCCATGGTATTGACATCACCCCATGATAGGGAACCTTACGATCAATAACCCTGATTGGGAATCACGCAATCAAGAACTACACGGTTAGGAGCTGCACAATTGGGAACTACATGGTCAGGAACTGTGCAGTCGGGAATCATGCTATTGGGAACCATGCTATCAGGAACCACATGATCAGGTGATCATTACTCCGGGTAACTAGTTCACCTATTCCTGTTACCTGTTTCTCCACAGCGCTCATACAGCCGTGAAGAGGAAGAGGTCATGGAAGTACCTGACCACTGATCTGGTAGAATCTTTTGAAACCTATTTTTCTGCTTGGTTTTGTGAGAGAAGCAATGATGTACCAAAACCTAACCCCAAGGAGGGGTTTTCTTTAAGAGGTACAGGAGCTCATGCTTTTGTTAGAAGTGATCGGCCTTATACGTGACCAAACACGAGAAATGCTGGTCAGGACCAAGCAACTGCTCTCGTCCCTCTCCTGCCTAGAGATTTTTTCGAAACCCTTCTGTATCACCATCGCTTGAGATTACTTAACTTGCCGATACTTTTCCATGACCTAGATCTTCCCATACCCAGAGACTGATCGATGACCTAAGTTTTCCCGGATGCCAAACCTTTCAACTTGGTCACATGTTATGGGGCTTTGAGCAGGTGACGTCTCAAGCCAAAACGGAGCTGGTATACTTGGAATACATGGACACCTCAGGGAAGTGGTTCACAGAAGCAAAACTCCTGCTTTTCAACCTACTGAATGTCCAAGCAGCACTATTGCTGTCTTCCCATCATCATCATCATCTCCTCCTACGCCTATTGATGCAAAGGGCCTCAGTTAGATTTCGCTAGTTGTCTTTATCTTGAGCTTTTAAATCAATACTTTTCAATTTATCATCTACTTTGTTTTATAGTCTTCTGCCATGTAGGGCTGGGTCTTCCAACTCTTCTAGTGCCTTGTGGAGCCCAGTAGAAAGTTTGGTGAACTAATCTCTCTTGGGTAGTGTGAAGAGCATACCCAAACCATCTCCATCTTCCCCTCACCATGATCTCATCCACATGACTTGAGTAATCTCTCTTATACTGTAATTTCATTTCTAATCCTGTCCTGCCATTTAACTCCCAATATTCTTCCAAGGCCTTTGTTCTCAAATCTACAAAATCTGTTGGATATATTTTCATTGTCAGACCATGCCTCATGTCCATACAGTAACACCAATCTCAATAAACTGATATGTAGCCTGATTTTTATATGCAATTTCAGGCAATTTGATTTCCAAATTTTTTTTTTTTTCAATCTTTCATTAAATTCTATTTCTAAAAAACCTGTATTAGAGATCATAGTTCCTAAATATTTGAATGACTCCAGCTCATTAATCCTTTCGCCTTCCAATGATATTTCATATTCCATTGCATACAGTATTCCATTCTCATTTATCTTGAGCCTAACCTCATGTGATATTTCCTGCATTCTGGTAAGCAAGCTTTGCAAATCCTGTCACATTTTGCTAATTAGGACAGCGTCATTAGCATACTATAAGTCCTCTAATTTCCTGTTACCAATCCAGTCCAATCCTTCTCTGCTATCTCCAGCTGTTATATGCATTACAAAATCCATGAATAGGATAAACAACATAAGTGACAACACGTTCCCTTGGAATACTCCACTGTTCACTGGAAATTCATTTGATAGTACTCCGTGAACAGTAATTTTGCACGTGCAATGCTCATGAGCAGACTTAATCAAATTTATATATTTAAGAGGAACTCCATAATAATGCAGGACTACAAAATTGACTGGTGTACACTATCAAAGACTTTCTCATAGTTCTCAAATGCCATCAAAAGTGGATTTCTATATTCTACACATTGCTGTGCAACATGCCTTAAAATGAATATATATATATATATATATATATATATATACATACATATATACAGTATATATATATAAAAATATATATAATATATATATATATATATATATATATATAACACATACATAGCATATGTACATTATATTTTTTCCGCTAACACTCGTCATTTTTATTTATTCAGATAAGCCAGACATACCTCTTGATATTCAAGTCATTTTTATTTATTCAGATAAGCCAGACATACCTCTTGATATTCAATTCACTCTTCCACAGGATCACACATCCATTGGGATATTTCTTTCATGATGAGCACGTCTGATCATGTAAAAAACTTCTCCGAGTCTTTGATCCTGTGGGAGTGAATTCGATATTAAAACGTATTTTGACTTATATATATATATATATATATATATATATATATATATATATATATATATATATATGTATGTGTGTGTTGATTGATGGTAGTTTGATTTTTTGTTTTGTTAATTTTGATGGCTTAGTAGCTTTTTTTCGTGTCAGTTTTGAAGATTGCTTATATTATTAGTTTGCTTATATTATTCGTTTTCACAAATAAACTTCCATTGGTAAAGTTCCTTTTCTTTTGGCCAGTATTGTTAAGGTCTATCAATTGGTTAGAAGTTTAATTTTCATGACTTTAGTCCATTTTTTTTGCAAATTGCAACATTTTTTACTGTGCATCATTGCATTAATTTAAAAAAATTGATTTTTCAGATATTGTTATGGTAAAATCAGACATAAGTTTTAGTCATAGGGTTGTTTTTCTTTTTAGTGTATTTTCTTTCTAGCATCACATTATAAAATTGATTGACCTCTCGAAGATCATTGAATCACATTATTTTTTCAACATCATTGACCTTGGTATGTGTGATGCTTGATAGCACACAATCAATCAATTGTGCGTCAAATCCTTCATTTAAACAGGGTTTTTTTTCCTGTTACTTTCAAATTAATTAGGATCACGATCCCTTTAATTAGCGCAAATACGAGACTCCCTTACTTTTATAGTTTTATTTTTTTATAGTTTTATTTGGTTTTCGATAGTCAGTAAGCCTTAAATTTTACAATAGATTGCCTCTCCCTCCTCAAATGCCGCGTTGATACCTCGCTAATTTCAGTGAAATGTAACAGAGAGAAACCAGTTGCAGCCATCTGTTTATTTCCATTGAAAGGCAAATAAAAAGAACTGTGTGGGACTGTGAGTACGTTAGAGGATATCCTTAGGGGAAAAGGGAATTACCGGAGGTGAATTTAGGCTGTGATTTGGCACTGAAAATAGTCCATTTTTCACTCCGACAAGTTTGCTCCTTCAGATGCGCTCTCTCTCTCTCTCTCTCTCTCTCTCTCTCTCTCTCTCTCTCTCTCTCTCTCTCTCTCTCTCTCTCTCTCTCTCTCTCTCAAGATTTTCAAAACGTTTCTTCGAGAACAGATTTTCAGTGTAGGCTGAGAGAGAGAGAGAGAGAGAGAGAGAGAGAGAGAGAGAGAGAGAGAGAGAGAGAGAGAGAGAGAGAGAGAGAGAGAGAGAGAGAGAGAGTACTCTATTAATCTTAAGATATTTTATATTTTTTACTCATTACTTTTGTAGTTTATATCATTACTTCTCTTGTTGCTTATTCATTTCTATTTTTCCTTGTTGGAGCCTTTTGGCTTATGACATTCTGCCTTTCCAGCTAGGGTTGTAGCTTAGCTTGTAATAATGATAATGATATTTCCGTTCCTTTCTATGATACTTTCCCTTCTAGTTGTAGCATTCTGCTTTTCCAAGCAGTATTGTAGTTTATCTAATAATATTGATGATAATGGTAATTAGAACTTGGTGAGGTCATCATTATTGGATATAAAGAAATTTTAAAGATCTTCACAGTGATGAAGCCTTACAGTAGAAAATCATGAAGGTCAATTACAGCTACCAAGGGACTATTCTTCAGGGTTTAAAGTTGTTGAGTACACATTCTAAGAGTAGATCGAGATTGGTGGGACAAGCATGGTTCCAATATTTAAAGGACCTTGGGCACAAGTGTAGCTTCAAGGTTGAGGGTTCGATTAAGGTCTAAGATATGACTGACTTCATCCTAACAGTGACCATGGTCCTATTATTATTACTACTACTACTACTACTACTACTACTACTACTACTACTACTACTACTACTACCACCAGCTAAGCTACACCCCTGATTTGAGAAGCAGGATGCTATAAGCCCAAGGGCTCCAATAAGGAAAAATAGCCCTGCGAGGAAAGGAAATTGAGTTAGAGTCATTAAGTATTTTGGAACTATGATCTCCAATACAGGGTCTTCAGAATTAGAGTTTAGTGACAGATGAAAAAAGCAAATCAGACAATGGCTTGGTTAAGTAAAATTTGGAAGTCAAATCGCTTGAAATTACATAGATAAATCAGACTATATAACGGTGTCAGTTTAGTGAGATTGGTGTTACTCTATGGACATGAGTCATGGTATGACAATGAAACAATCTCCAATAGATTTAGTAGATTTGAGATTAAAGCCCTCCGAAGGATATTGGGAGTTAAATGGCAGGACAGGACTAGAATTGAAACTATAAGAGTGATTACTCGAGTGCCATATGTGGATGAGATCATGAGCGGTAGATGGAGATGGTTTGGGCATGCTCTTCGCACTCCCCAAAAGAGATTAGTTCACCAAACGTTCAGCTGGGCTCTACAAGGCACTAGATGAAATGGAAGACCAAGGCCTACATGGTTCAGGACTATGAAGCGCGAAATAGATGATGAATGGAGAAGTATTGAATTAGAAGGTCAATGTAGAGACAACTGTCGAAATCTAACTGAGGCCCTTTGCATTAATAAGCTTAGCAAATGATGATGATGAGCAAGGGAAATATGGGTAAACTCTGTTTTTGGTTAGCATTGTTAGTGCATCTTAGGTGGTTTACTTTACTTAAGAGTCTGCATCATCCTCTCGGAATTTATATTTTCCCCCACTGCTTAACCTTCTTGAATACCCACGTTTTCACTTTCTTTCTTCCAACTTGCTGTCCAACATATGAAATTGTACTTGGTCAACACAAAAAAAAAAAAAAATAGGCATACGGTCAATGGAATATCCATGCCTAATCTCTCTCTCTCTCTCTCTCTCTCTCTCTCTCTCTCTCTCTCTCTCTGCTTAGTATGGATAGAAAATATAATTAAGTCGAGACCGAATCTGCAAATAGTTGAAGAAGAAGAAGAAGAAGAGAAAAATGAACAGGATATGTGTAAGGATGCAGAGGAAATCATTGATACAACATATGATGCCATTCAACAACATACTTACGTAGAAATAGAATATCCTATGGAAACAAATAATAGACCCAAGAGAGACTACCCAGACCTACATACTTTTAGGGAAGAGCAAGAACAAGAAAAAAAAAGATATAGTTGCAATTCACTGAAAAAAGGGAACTGCAGATTTGGCGAAAGATGCTACTACAAACATCCAAAGATATGCCATAATTATGAAATATATGGTAAATGTGCGTATTTAGACGGATATGGAGACGAATGCAGAGATCGCCATTCAAAAATATGCAAAAACTGAAAGAAGGAAAAGGATGCAAATTCAACAAAAATTGTTGATATATGCATCCTGCAACCATGAATGAAAGTCAGAAAACTCAGCAAACAGAAAAGAAAAATGAAAGCAAAAATGAAAAAAAAGAAAAAAAAAAAACAAGCCGAGTATACACCGCGCTATGCACAAAAGGCCCCAAGATATGATGCCTATCAACCCAAATATGCACAATTAGAGCCCAACTACAAAGAATGTATCTATAATGCCAGGGGTTGGTGCAGATATGGGGATAATTGCAGGTATACACACAAAAATAAATATGAAGGTGAAAGAGCAAATATAATAGAAAAGTTGGATTTTTTTAATGGCATAATTCCTAGAAATGAAGAAAAGAACATCATATCAGAACAGGAAGGAAGCATGGGAGAATCCATACTATTGCCAATATTAAATAATGGGGATGAAACACAAACCATAATAGTGATGAATGCACAGGGTTTAGTCCCGAGTAACTCTAAAAGGAAAATAGAGTTCTTAGAAGAACTAACCTAAATTGAAAAAATAGATATATTGAATATAAGTGAAACATGGTATTCCCAAGAGTGACGACCAGATAAAGGGTTTCCAAACATATAGATCAGGCAGAACTAATAGGAATCAAGGAGGAACCGCAATATATTGAAGAGACATAAATCAAGGAAAAGTCTGTGAAAAATACAGCAACACAGAATGTGAATTGATTGTGGTAGAATTTGAATATGAAAAATTAGTGAATATTGTAGTTTACAGACCTCCAAATACTAAGGAGTTTGACATAATAATAGAAAAAATAGATGATATATGTAGAAACCATAAAGACTGAAATATACTCCTATCCGGAGATTTTAACTTTCCTTTCGTGGATTGGAAAGAACGGATAGAAGAAAGTGGTTGTACATATACATATAAAAAAAGAGAGTAATTGTAGCACAGAATATAAGAAACAGTTTGAAAAGCTTCAAGATATGCTATTAGAACATAATATGCAATAAATAAACCACATTCCTACATGAAAGGACAATGTCCTAGATTTAGTATTTGTGAATGAGGTGAATTATGTTAAAGAAATAATAGTGTATAACACGGGAATTTCAGACCACAATGCCATAGAATTAATAGTCCATTCCAAACCAAGTGAACGCAGAGATAAACAAAGCACAAAACGATGGGAAGGATATGGAAAATATAATTTCTATGGTAAGAATATAAAATGGTCAGAAATAAATGAATTGAACGAAGATGGGAAAAATGTTTTAGTAATTGATAATATACAGGTAAATACGTATATATTGTACAAAATACTGGAGAAAATTGTTGAAAAATATGTACCGAAAAAAAAAAAAAAAATAAACATCAGACATGCATATCAAGAGACAAGAATCTTATTTCAGAAAATTAGAAAATGGAAGAAAAATCTTGCAAAAGAAAAAAATGTATGGAAAATGATGGAAATAAAAAGTAAGATAGAAAATGCAGAAAAAAAGATTATATGATCGAAAGAAAATGAAAAAAGGGACTTAAAAGAAAGGACACTTCAAAATATCAAGAAAAAACCCCAAAGTACTTTACTCCTATGCTAAAAAGATGAATAAAGGGAGATTAGAAATAGGCCCTGTAAGAATGGAAGGACGGTTAACGAATAAAAAAAAGAAATATGCAACATATTAGCAGAAAAATATAAGAGTGAATTCACGCCAAGAATTGCAAATAAGAATAATGAAACAGAAGTGAGAGAAGAAAATAGTGAATATCTAACGGATATAGATATTAATGAAGCAGATATTGTGCAGGCTATAAGCGAAATTAAAAATGGATCAGCGGCCGGGCCAGATGGAGTTCCAGCAATTTTGTTAAAAAAAAACTGCACACTATTGCGAAGCTGCTTGCAATACTGCTAAGACAAAGTGTAGATATGAGCGATATATATGTTAAACATAAATTACCATACATAGCCCTTATTTTCAAAAGTGGATCAAGACTAGAGGCAAGCAATTATAGACCAGTTAGTCTAACATCACATATTATGAAAGTGTATGAAAGGGTAATAAAAAAGAAAATAATGAATCATTTGGTTAAAAATAATTTATATAATATAGGTCAACATGGTTTTGTGCCAGGAAAAAGTACACAAACCCAACTGATAGCACACTATGAAAACATATATAAAAATATTATTAATGAAAAAGACACAGATGTGGTATATCTAGATTTTGCAAAAGCCTTTGACAAGGTAGACCATAATATATTGGAGAAAAAATGAGAAAGCATAATATTAAGGGAAAGATAGGAAAATGGATAAAAAAAATTCTACAAAACAGAAAACAGATAGTAGTTGTAAATGACGAGAAATCAGATGAAGCTCAGGTAATATCTGGCGTGCCACAGGGTACGGTATTAGTTGCACTGCTGTTTGTTATTATGATCTTAGACATGGACTGTAATGTTAAAGACTCTGTAGTGAGAAGTTTCGCCGATGACACAAGAATAAGTAGAGAAATTACTTGTGATGAAGTTAGGAACTCATTACAAAGAGATCTAAACAAAATATATGAATGGGCGGAGATAAATAGGATGGTATTTAACTCCGATAAGTTCGAATCAATAAATTATGGAAACAGAGAAAGAATGGTATATGCATACAGGGGACCTAATAACGAGACAATCACAAACAAGGAAGCAATTAAAGACCTTGGTGTAATGTTAAACAGGAATATGTTATGCAACGACCAAATAGCAACACTGTTGGCTAAATGTAAAGCAAAAATGGGAATGATATTCAGACACTTTAAAACAAGAAAAGCTGAACACCTGAATATGCTGTACAAAACTTATGTACGTAGTACACTCGAGTACTGCAATGTGATATGGTACCCACACTACCAAAAGGATATTGCGCAAATAAGAGTGTACAAAGGTCCTCTACTGCTAGAATAGAAGAAGTTAAGGACCTTGACTACTGGGAAAGACTGCAATTTTTGAAATTATACAGTCTAGAAAGGAGAGGAGAACGCTACATGATAATACAAGCATGGAAACAAATCGAAGGAATAACTGAAAAGATCATGGAGCTAAAAATATCAGAAAGAGCAAGCCGAGGTAGATTGATAGTGCCCAAAACTATACTAGGAAAACTAAGGAAGGCACACAGGACATTAATCCACTATGCACCAGCATCGATAATACAGCGGCTATTTAATGCGCTGCCAGCTCATCTAAGAAACATATCAGAAGTGAGCGTAGATGTGTTTAAGAATAAGCTCAATAAACACCTAAGATGCATCCCAGACCATCCAAGACTGGAAGATGCAAAATACACCAGAAGATGCATAAGCAACTCTGGTGGATATACGAGGTGCCTCACACTGAGGGACCTGGGGGAACCCAAACATGGAATAAGATAAGACACACACTCTCTCTCTCTCTCTCTCTCTCTCTCTCTCTCTCTCTCTCTCTCTCTCTCTCTCTCTCTCTCTCTCTCTCTCTCTCGTGTTTGATATCACACATTGAAAAACACAGAGATGAAATAAGACTTGTCTTTAAGATTTACAAAACTAAGGAAGGAAGTCTGCACGATCGGAAGGCATCTATGAATCATGCCTAATAGGTCACAAGGTACTGGGACCTAGAAGGTCATTCAGTTACCGTGTGGTTTTCTCTTTGTTGCACCTCGTCCTTAGTGTTGAGCCCTATGATCCAAATGTAATAAATCACGAAATGGTTGACTGCTGTAGATTCAGTTTCGTTCTTTTTTTGTTAAAACCACCAAATGTAAAGTTTATATTTGCACACATAAGTGATTTACGAGTGTTCAGACCTGAATATAAAGAGTAGCACACCATTTACAATTCCTTTATGATCTCACTCTTCATCTGCACCTCCACGTAATACTGGATATGTTGGGAGTCAAGCACCATTTGATGTTTATTTTTTTTTCTTGCAACAGTTCTTTCCTTTGTATTGAACTCATTCAGTTTTAACAGTGGTAAACCGTCATAAATGACGCCTAAATATTTAGATAGATATGCACACGCACAAGCACACAGATTCAACCCCTCCACCCCTCCGATTTCCCTACTACAACCCGCTGGTTCGGCAATTTTTGGGAGTGTGCGATTTCCGAGCGTACTTCTTGGGGGTCCCCCTTCTCACCAGGGTATGATTACTCCTCTCCTTCTGAGTGTGACAGATATATATATATATATATATATATATATATATATATATATACACACACACATATATATATATATATATATATATATATATATATATATATATATATATACATATATATATTATATAGCCAGACACTTATTTATTATATAGGGGAGATATCCTGAATCATACATAATTTCCACTCTCGCGTTTATCAGTTAACCTAACTTTAACTCTACTCCCGGTTTTGAAGAGTCCGTCACAAGACGAAACGTATATTTGATAATCGTTTATATTATCCCTTAAGATTATCGTTATATCTCCTTAGTTCAGTTTGTTTAGATGTAATTAAACCACAATTTTTGTAATAGGATTTTTGGAAGAGATTAATTGTTCGAAAAGGGATGATTACAATGTGCAATCTTGAAAGAATTCCCGAGAAGTTACCCTTCCAAGTTACCCTTCCTCCAATTAACTCGAAGTTTAGGAGGGTAGATTTAACCGCAATTATTACCGTAAAGATACGATTACTTACCTGGAAATTGTCTGATGATTTCTACCCAAGATAATTTCTAGTGCTAGAGAAGTGTTGTTGTTTCTGTTAGCCAATTTTCATACTTATTAATACTTTATGCTTTTACCAGCCAAACTGGGCTGAATCCCTCGTCAGGCTGGGGGGAGTGGAGAGAGGAAAGGTCCCCTTTTGTTCCTTTGTTTGATGTCGGCTCCCCCCCCCCCAAATTGGGAAGTGCCTTGGTAAATAGGTAGCTTTTACCATCCGTTCTTTTTCATAGAATATTAAAATTGGAAGTTGCCTGAAGGTTTCCATTTAAGATCATTTCTACCATTAGAGAGGTTTATTTTGTTTCTGTTAGCCAATTTTCATACATTTATGAATACTTTGTGCTTTTACCATCCGTTTTTTTTTTTCATACAATATCAAAATTGTACATTGGCTGAATGTTTCTATTAAAGACAATTTCTACCATTAGAGAAGTCTTGTTGTTTCTGTTAGCCAATTTTCATATATTTATTAATACTTTATGCTTTTACCATCCGTTCTTTTTCATAGAATATTAAAATTGAGTGTTGAAGGATAAGCCTATCAACCAACCGAACCGCTGATTCGTTACTATCCAAAACCATTCAGCCGTTGTAAAGTTTTTTGTTTGATGTCTATGAAGTTAAACTTATCTTCTACATACGCCATAGGGAATTATTTCGACTACATCTTTTAATATTCTTTCAAGTCATTTCATTGTTTAATGATTTACCGCATAGGTACTTAATTTATAGTAACTTAATTTTTTTTTCCTGCTTGAGACGCTGCAAATTTACTTTTTTTTTTTTTTTTTACATTATTACTTTACAAAGTGTTTTTTTTTTTTTAAATGCTGATATGGTAATGTGTTCCAAAATAAAAAAAAATTGTTGTTCGCTATGAAGTAATGACTTTCTGTTTGTGATAATGTGCTCTCCTGTTTCTTCTTGTTTAAGTTAATAGTCTATTAATTTTTTCCGATATTTTCCAAAGTTACTTATTTTCGTCTGAGTTTCCTTCCCTTTTAATGATGTTCTTTAGTTGCTTAATTTTTATGTATGAATTCCTAATATATTTAGTTGTAAACAATTATCATCAAAGTTACGTAATTGGTATGTGCTCTGAACTTATTTCAAGTTTCTAGTGATGTACTCCAGATTGGCATTTTTGTTTTATTTGTGCTTTACTTCATTATGTTATAAATTTTCCAATGACTTGGGCCACCTAAATTAATTATAGCTAAAAAATTATAAGTACCTTAATTGATTGGTTCTCACCAAACTGGTGCTAAAGCAGTAAATTGCCTATCTTCTTACGTTGAAGCTTGCTTGCTTGCTTGCTTGCTTCTTCTTCTTTTTTTTTTTTTTTTTTTTTTTTTTTTTTTTTTTTTGATTGGGCTCTTTTCTTGTTGGTGGCTCAAGCTGGATGAGGTCTTACTCTGGCTAATTTCTCCCCCGAAAGTTTGTAATTAGCTGGAAAATTGTGTTTTAAGGATCCTTCATTTATTTTGGACTTACTTTATTACTTGACTTGGATTAAAGGTTAGGATCAACGTTGGTTCATAAACATTTTCTTGATCATAACAGTTGTCATGTAGTATTGTACTGTAGTCAATATATAATGTGGATACACGCGCACACAGACACACATATTATATATATATATATATATATATATATATACAGTATATATACTGTATATATATATATACAGTATATATATATATACAGTATATATATATATATATATATATATATATATATATACACAGTATATATATATATATATATATATATATATATATATATATATTAGTATATATACATATATTTATATATATGTATATATATACATATATATTAGTATATATACATATATTTATATATATGTATATATATACATATACATATATATATATATATATATATATATATATATATATATATATATATATATATATTCATTAAATACTTGTGGCTTCAAGTAGTTTAAGGTAACTCTTAGTTCCCCGAAGTGAAGAAAATACAGAAAAATAGAAGTTTTACCTTAAAATATCCGGTGCCTCAAGTGTTTCAATATTTTAATGAAAATTGCCTAAGAGAAAGAATATTCCCAAAGGGGTCATATCTATCTATCTACACACATACGCACATAAGTATATATATATATATATATATATATATATATATATATATATATATATATATATATATATATATATATATATATATATAATATGTCTGTATAATATAATATAATTTCAGTTCCCTAATTTTTATCTTTATGACTCATAATTTAATTGAAAAGAAGAGAATATTAACTTTTAAGTTAGTGTTCTCTAATTTCAATTTTTGTTCTAAATTTGCTACTATTATATAAGAGACGTCTCGTCGATTCCAACTTCATTATAAAGTTTAATAACTGACTTTGGTTTTTGGAATTTCTACCAACTCTCATTAAACTACAAGAGCTTCCTGTTGACAGAGATTAGAAGTCTTTAAAACTCTCGGCAAGTATTAAGTGTCATAGAACTAATCTAACTTACGTCGATAACATTTCGCTCCTTACATTACAGATGATTCCTTTTCTTTGTTACAGTTGATTGTCTTAGTATCGTGTCTATTGCAGCGTTATAATATTAGAGTTTAGGGGCTGTCACTAGCATCAGTATTAACAGTTAGAGTAGTAATATAATGTTATATTTGAAGGGAATGTCAGATGTTTTAGTATTCTTGGCTATTGTATGTTATGATGATGTTTCTGGTGATATAGTATTGTTATAACACATTTTGGATTACATGGATTAAGCCTTCATTGTATCCCTACAGTAATATCTTCACGTTCAGTACAATCGCGAATACTCGAAACATTTATTTGAATATTATACAGATCTCTGAACTGCAAATAACAGAAACCACGAAGACAAAAACTGAAATACTGAGGGCCGACTGTACTGTATAGAGTATATCTAAAGCAATGGCTTCTCTGGCTTGTTTATGTCTCTTGTCAAATATGCTATATTCGTTTTCATCTTATATTTTATATCCCTCTTCTTAAGATGTTAATGATTTGTATGCTGTTATTATAGGTTCAGTGTATTACGAGAATTGAAGCTACGTGATATTGTTAAATTTACCATTCTGAGTTCCAGTAATTACGTCTGTCATCATTTTGTCACATTGTGGATATTCTTATCGGACTTGCTTTATGTGACTTGTTGTATCGGGAACTGTATGAGGAAATGTGATTTTATAGGGAATCTACAATTCTATTCTCAATATGTAATGGATTATATCTTTCTCTTTTCCAAATAGCCATTACTTCCCACTCATATATGCATTTTTTTTGTAATGAATAATCTTTGCATCGTTCGTATTAGTCGAGATTCCTTCTGTTTGTCATTTAAGATTTATTAATTTGGAATAAAATCGGACTATCCCTAAGAGAAACGAAATATGTGGTTCGTATCTTGTTATCTTTGTGCTTTGATTTCATGATGATGATAACTTACCTTTTCATCAATCTTCTAGGAATCATTAACATACCCCTTTGCTATGAAACTCATTATTATAATCCAAGCTATGGCAATGGCAGAGAGGTGGAATACTGAAAGGCATCAGGAGTTTAGGCTTTACATCATTAAAAAGGCTTCAGGTGACTAGTTGCTTATCTTAATTCCATTCCTAATTGGTCTCCCCCTTTGTGGTTTCTGTGGATATGATCTTTCTAAGTTTGTTGATATGTTATGTTATCTCTATCTTGATGTTATCTAAGGATTTACCAGCAGTAAGGGTTACTAACATTGTTTTATTCCAGAAACAGTCTTTATCTGTATATATATATATATATATATATATATATATATATATATATATATATATATATATATATATATATATATATATATGTATGTGTGTGTGTATCTATCTATCTATCTATCTATCTATGTATATATATATATATATATATATATATATATATATATATATATATGTGTGTGTGTATATATGTAGGCTATATACACAGTCCCTTTTTGAGTGGTGATACCTTTACGTGATGAAAGGGTCTTAGTATCGCTATGATCAATAAACCTGTACTAGTCAGGACCACCCATACTAGGCTGGGTTGCTGTGAGCAATCATTGAAAAATCTCTCACCATTACCAATACGTATTTTGCCTTTTTCCTGTTGAGGACTAGAAACAGCGGCATTTGTTGTTTTATATATATATATATATATATATATATATATATATATATATATATATATATATATATATATTATTATTATTATTATTATTATTATTATTATTATTATTTGCTAAGCTACAACCCTAGTTGGAAAAGCAGGATGCTATAAGCCCAGGGGCTACAACAGGGAAAATAGCTCAGTGAGGAAAGGAAACGAAAAAAAAAATAAAATATTTTCAGACGAGCAACATTAAAATAAATATCTCCTATATAAATTGTATATATATATATATATATATATATATATATATATATATATATATATATATATATATATATATATATACTGTATATATATATATATGTGTGTGTGTATGCATATGTGGAAATATGATATATATTTATATATATATATATATATATATATATATATATATCTATATATATTTATATTTATATATATTTATATATATATATATATATATATTTATATATATATATATATATATATATATATATATATATATATATATATATATATATATATATATATGCATATGTGGAAATGTGATCAGGAGTGTATCTAGGTGTAAGTGAATGAAGGACAATCGAATAGTGGAAACGTGTTTCATCACAATATTTTTGAGGAGAAAGAGATATCCACAGTCTAGATAACGTTGTTTAATTAGGGTTTGTACGAACTGCACAAGTGAAACAACTAGAAGAAAGAATTTTCGTTGATCCACATGTTTTTAAGTGTATGATATGTATTATATTGGGGCAGTTTTTATGTGAAGTGGTTTATATGTTGAATTGCGACTGTGGCTCTGACTTCATTTGGCTAAGCTTATTGTATATAAAAGAAATCAATCCTGGCTGGTCTTGAAGCAGATTCTTTCATTTTACTTATATATAGTCATTTCATTATATATATTTTTTCAGTTTTTAGTGCTATTGCAAATTGGAATAGATTCAATAATGACGTTATTTTTCATAGTGATTTCGTGGCAGTTTCTTCTCATGCTTTGAAAATTCCAATCTCTGTTTACCTGCATTTTATTATTATAATTTTATCTTTCACTGTTATTATGAAAAATGTCATTTGGTCTTTGTAGGTAATTAGATGGAAACTGTCCCAAATATTTTTTCTGTTGTAAATATTTATGGTAATGATTATTTTACAATAGCAATTGTCAGTACCTTTGGTTTCCTTTTTCATTTATTTATTTGAAACGGCTTTATTAGTTGCCTTTCAGTATAACCATTATCCAAGGATTTGCTGTTGATGGAAGGAGCACTGCATAAGCTCTGTCCAGGAAGTCCCCAGACACATGGGCACTGGCTCCTCCTTAAATCCTTTTATTGACATCTATTCCTCTCTTCTGTTAGAAAAGATAACGTTTCAAATTTTCAGTATTTCAAGAATTGACTCTGATGGTAATTGGTCAAACCCCAAAGAAAGTGTATTTTCCGTCGTTATTTGTTTCTTCGACGATCCTTAAACCTATTTCACATTTTGTTCAAAAGCATTGTCAATCGCTTTTTTCAAAATTGTTGGAAATGCTTTATTTTCTTAATTATTCCAAGATTAAGGTTGAGTAGTTTTTGAATGGCACTCATCAAGTCCACCCCCTTTTTGTTTGTTATTGGGACCTTTTACCTGTATTGCGAGTTCCGCGTTATACCTCGATTAAAAAGACTGGACTTTCAAGGAGGTAGAAGTGTTGCAACGTTTTCCTCAATGTGCTTGAAAAAAACTTTCTGATATCACATAGCAGTATCATCTACAGGGTTCATCAATTCTTAATCTTGTCGCATCCTGCTAACGTTCGCAGGCAACCGCCCACATAAAAATTGGAATTTTCTGTGGATGAATTGGGCCAAAGCCGTTTGCTTGTATGAGCGGTTTTAGCTTGGATACTGTATGTGCTTTCTTCTAAGAGCTCCATTTTCTATCATTGAGGTTTTGCTTTCGTCGCAAAGTATACAGAGATAATGGTTGTATCAGGGAGGTAGCTAGAGATTTCAGGGCCTGGGGGAGCTGAATTTGTAAAAAGACTCCCTTCCCTTTTACCGTGGTTAGTTGATGGTATTTTTAAATGTATACTTATACTTTTATTTTCTGACTCTGCTTTGAAGGCCCCCTCGTTTGGAGGCCCGGGCGTTATTTAAAAAAAAAACAAACCCGTCCCCCTATTTTGTGTATCTTTACTATAAAATTTTTTATAATTCCCATTAACTGCATTGTCATTTTGGTATAAGCAGGTGAACACAGACATTGCTGCATTATAACAAGCAAGGTAGATACTTTGTTTTTTACTTCAGTTCAGAGAATTCCTATTTGACTTGATCTCGTATCACTGTCAAGTAGCAACCTTTCATTAAAAGTTTTTTTAATACAAAATTACTCCAAAATTTAAATTTTTAAAGATTTTAGATCATTTTGGCCTTTTGCTCCACTATATGTTTTATGTAACAAGTTTTCATCTCAGAAATTTTTTTCCATTGATTGTATATTGCTAAGCTATTTCATTTACTATTTTCAAATTTCTTTATTCTGATCATATTTCCCGTCAATTTTAGCTTTTCCTTCAATTCTTGGTTTTTCTATTTCCTCCTTCCTTACATAATAATAATAATAATAATAATATTATGTGCTAATGAAACAATGAATGAGAAATCTAATTGCTTCTTATTTTCTTGCAGCTCTCGAGAAGCTTCATAAGGTAGGAGGTATTATACCAATGTGCAACTAGTATTTTTATGTGGTAATTCTAATTTAGAATTAATTGGATTTTTTTTGACTTGTAATAGTATTTGTTGCCACTTTCACATGATCACATTGTTAACTTTCTGTTTACATTTTGCACAAGTCCAAATTACTAATATAAAGTTTACTACTTGTCTTGTATTTGATCTTATGGGACTGATGATTGAAACCGTCCTTATTCTACATTAATGAATAATTTAAATGGTCATAATTTGCTCTAACGAAGAAATAAAGATCATGCGAATGAGGCTTGTCAAACCAAATAGCAAACTCCATATTATTTTATTTTATGGTCAGACCAAATAGCAAACCCAATATTTTATTTTATGGTCAGACCAAATAGCAAACCCAATATTTTATTTTATGGTCAGACCAAATAGCAAACCCAATATTTTATTTTATGGTCAAACCAAATAGCAAACCCAATATTTTATTTTACGGTGATACTAAATACCAAACCCAATATTTTATTTTACGATTAAACCAAATAGCAAACCCAATATTTTATTTCATGGTCAGACCAAATAACAAAACCAATATTTTACCTTATGGGATTCGTGAAGTTTTAAATCATTATTATATCTGGTTATTATTGTTATATATATTTCTGGCTTCTGGTTTGGTAAAAGACGCCTTTCAAGGCATTGCCTGTGCTGTCTGTATTGATGTTGTGAAATGGAATTTTGCGAATAATTTTTTAGAATGAGTTATCTGTGTAACTTGTTTTATCTTATTGTAGTTGTGCGTCCATGACCTATGCTGTTTGATACCAGGTTGATGAGTCAGTTGATTAATATAGATAGGGATTTTGTATATTATATATATGCGTACGGTAATACTTTTCTGTCTATTGTATATTATTGTAAATTTATTGATATATTTTGTGTTTCTTATGATTTATTTATCCATTTATTGATGTATTTATTTATGTGTTTCCTATGAATTATTTATGCATTTTGTGTTTTATATATTGTGACTGATTATTTAAAATGAATGAAACCCTGATGATTCTTTTTGCATTCATAATGATATGTAATATGGTGTTACTTATTTCTTTTACTGTGTATTGTTTATTGTGGTAGTTGTAGGACGTACTGTTTATTAAATTTCTATTGATTCAATTCTTAGTTGCACTTGGTATAATACTGAGGATATCCAGATTACTTAGTCATTAGTATTAAACGTAATTATATCACTTATATCGCTTACGAATTGAATTTTATGTCAGTATTTCAGTGCAATAATTTTGTGATAAAATAAAGTTATAATTAGATCCGTGTTACCCCATACGAATGGGAAAAAGGCACGGTAATTCAATTAAATCTTGAACTATTTCAAGTCAAATAATTCAAGTAAATGTTCCCTTTATTTTCACTTTTTTTTTTCTTGAGAATTTTGCCCAAAATTAAATACATATATGTAATTCTGGATATCCATAATCTTCAGAATCATCTATAAGGATTCCACAAAGGTATGTCTCTTTCTGCTTCAGTGGATATTGCTCATTTGATTACTTTGCCTTTCAGGAAAAGCAATTGAAAATGCGGTGGATCAGCGAAATCGGAAATCGATTAGATAGTTGTTAGTTCAAGCAATTTAATGATTTTCGCTCCAAAACGTTTTTAGTCTTCAATCTCATAAAAACGTTTAAAAAACCAACCGTTTTTAGTCTTTAATCACATGAAAACGTTTCAAACATCGATTTTTCAGTCTTATTAAAACGTTTCAAAACAACTTTTTTTCGGTCTTTAATATAATAAAACCGTTTTAAACATCGAACGAATTTAGTCTTCAATGTCATAAAAATTGAAAAAAAATCCAACGTTTTTAGTCCTATATCGCATAAAAACTTTTTAAAAAGCTCATCAATCTAAAAAAAAACGTAAAAAAAAATCGAACATATTTAGGGTTCAATCTCTCAAAAACGTTTAAAATAACTTCAATCTCATAAAGAACGTATTAAAAAATCGAAAAGTTTAAGCAAATGATCCAACTGGATTTCGCCATATCAAGTACGAGAAAACCAGGTGGATACTTGCCGTCGATTCGCTCTCGATAGGTTCAACTACCAATA